>NW_024071005.1:0-8982 GCF_014754425.2 Oryx dammah
CCTTTTACATGACTCAGCTTCCCACAGCCTGCACATCCCTTGAATTGTTCCAGGGTGGGGGATCGCGAAGCCCAGCTGGACCCCAACCAGGAGAAGAACAGCTTAACATCTCCGGTGTGAATTCAGGCAACACAAGCATGGAACAAGCATCGTGCCTGGTGTCCAGCCTTGCACAGAGGGATGGAAGAGGATGAAGGGGAGGGTGCCTTGGCCTTCTTCCAGGAGCTCTGTTGGCTGGGAGAGCTGAGCACAGAGACAGAGAGTGACACTTGCTGTAAGAGGTCAGGAGACTAGTCTTCAGTGCAGGAAAACCTGGGATCAGGAAGTGGAGCGGTAAATAGGGGCATGAAGGCACTGGTGAAGGGCTGACCCGATTCTGACCTGCCTCAAGGGGCCCACACGCAAAAACGTCGGGCACAGACCTTCCAAATGGGACTTCAGTGTAGTAGCTGACTCTGTTGTTGTTGCTCAGTCGTGTCTGACTCTTTGTGGCCCATGGACTGCAGCCCGCCAGGCTCCTCTGTCTGTGGCATTCTCCAGGCAAGAATACTGGAGTGGGTTGCCATGTCCTTCTCCAGGGGATCTTTCCGGCCCAGAGATCGAACCTGTGTCTCCTGCTTGGCAGGCGAATTCTTTACCACCGAGCTGCCTGGAAAGTTCCAGCTGACTCTTACATCAACTTATAAAAAACTGAAGTATAACTGATTTAAAGTACTCTAAATCTTTAAAAAAGCCAGCCACACAAGATGTCATGAAATGGCTTATGCTGTTGTGGAGAGTTTAGTTCTTTTTTATGGCTGAGCAGTTGTTTCCTGTGTGCAGGTTGATATCTTTATTTCTTTCTCTGGTTGCTGATTACATTGTGGTACTTTTTTGGTGAATATTTATCTTGCTGCACACTTATGAAACATACACTTTTTTGTATATATACTATATTTTTAAAAGTTTACATAAAAATTGGACAACATTAAGAATTTCCTAGAGGTCCAGTGGTTAGAACTTGGAGATTTCACTGCTGTGGCCCTGGGGTTCATTCTCTGGTTGGTGAACTAAGTTCCCAAAAGCCATTCACTGTGGCAAAAAAAAAAAAAAAAAAAAAAAAGTACATGAGTAGAGTCACTTTGTCCACTGGCAAAAAATTCATGGTTGTAAATACATCTTATATTCACACTCCATAGAGGCTCAGACAGTCCCCTGAACCAGCAGACTGTCCAGTGCATGGAGGCATTCCACACCGCATCTATTTCTTATGGTTAAAATGATTCATCACTAGGAACGTTTTTCTCAAGTTTGGGAGGTGGAGGTTGGTGACTGTTGCTCATTGTTCCCTGTCAGGCTGTGTCGGATCCCATATCCAAAGTATATGATGAATCCTAGGAGGGAAATGAGATGATGAGAAGGGAAAGTAGGCATTCTCCCCAGTTACAAATGCACAATAGGCCTCCTATTATGGTGGCCAAGTTTAGGGGAGAGTTAGGCAGTTTTTGGGTTTAGTCACTCAAGGGGTCTCATTTTCCAAGGAAGCCCCTTACCAATTGCCATCCAGATGCCAAATAGGGCCCAGGCCTGAGAGGTCAACTGCATCATGAAGTAAATGTTCACGAAGATGCTCACCAGGGGGAGGACAGGCAGAGCAGGGACCTGTGGGCAGAGTCAGGTCATCCCTGGACACACCCCAGATGTCTGAAAGGGAGACCCTACCCAATGTGGTGGGAGACTCCAGTCCTTTTCAGGCTGTTTGTTCAGTGCCTACTGAGACTGTGTATGTAAATCGCTGAGTGTGGATCAGGGAAGAGTTGGTTTTAGCAACTCCCATGTTTAGACATAAAGTATCCAAACTTCACTCATTCAGAGTGGACACTTTGGACACATAAGCTCACTTACCCTGAATGGAAGAGGAGAGCGGGCCTGGGGCTGCCTCCAGATGATGACTGTGACCCCAGTGATGAGCAGCAGCAGCAGCACAGCCACTGTTGTGAGCACGGGGTCTCCAGAGAACACACGTCTGGGCCACTGGGCCAGGATCAGGCTCAGGATGGTTAGCAGGAGAACTGCAGGGGTCAAGGAGGAGAACAGGCTGGACTCAGAAGACAAAGATGTCAGGACCTCGGGTCACACCCCTCCCTGAAACCACCGACATCAGCAAGGGCCATCATATCTCCCAGACTCCTCTTGTACTGAAAAAGACACAGTCTCACCCTATCCTGTCAATTTCAGAATATCACCAAAGAGAAGTCCCACTGCTCACCAAGCAGGGAAGCACATCCAAAGACAATCTGGCCAGATTTCCAGGTGGGGATGGTGCTGGGCGGGAACCACAGATTCTTTAGAATCCTTGAGATTCCTGCTTCAGGTACAGAGTCCAAAGGACTCAATTCACGTTCAGAAATCTCAATTTCATTTTCTGTTTTCTCCCTCTTGCTTAAATTCTCATGTGGCTGGTACCTGAATTAGAGGCATTGTAGCAATATTAATAGCAGCCCTTATACTCATCCAACAACAATCTAGTCTATCCGTTTCCTCAGTTAAGCAGAGCAGGACTTTAGAAACCAGCATGAACGCAGAAGAGGTTTACCTCCCCACCAGTCCTCAGGAGTCCAAGGCCCCAGGTCAAGGTGTTGGTGGAGTCTCACCTGAGGACAAGAATGGAAAAAGCCACCAGGGAGTAAACAAGCAGGACCACTATTGACATGAGGTCCACAAGGTCACCGAACTCAAAGAGTAATGCCAAGACCGCTAGAATGAGGGTAAAACAAGGTGAGGTAGGAGTGAGAAATTATTGGAAATATGCAAGTGAAGGAAGTTCATCAAAGAAGGCGTGGGTTCTTTTTATCCACCTGCAAGTTTTCCAGAAGCCATGATGGCCATGATGTGGATGCGTGAGCGGGTGGGGCTCCAGGTTAGCCCCTGGAAGAGGAGCCCATCCTCTGCCATTTCATAGATTACCTGAGGTGTGGTGAACATGGTGCCCAGGAGGCTGGAAGAGAGAACGGGGACACGGGTGAGGACGTGCAGAAGCAGGAGAGATGGGGGCATCCGCTTCCCAGTCTACGTGGAGTAAGGTGTCTTGCTATCTCGTCTCTCAGTCCAAGGGATGGGACGCTGAGCATCTGACATGGACAGAAACCCGTGACACTGACCTGGATGTAAGAGCACAGAAGGTGCCAACAACCATGACGTGTCTGGCAGGGCCCCACCCGACGTGGAGAAAAGCCTGCGGCAAGGGGCTCACAGGATGAATCAGGTAGTAGGGCACCAGGAGGGTGAGCGCGGCTGAGACTCCAAAATACAGCACAAAGCAGATGAGGAGCGTGATCATGGTGCTCACAGGGATGGACCACTGAGGATTTAGGGCTTCTCCCCCTGCCGGAAGGGTAGAAATAGAGAGTCAGGGAAATATACTGGGTAATATCACAAAATCGAATCCCTTTCCCCATGTCCCAAAGCAGAATAATCTTCTCCCAACCCTTATGCCCAAGAACAGCCCAAACTGTGCCCAACCCCCTGAGGGGACAGACACACAATGACCATGTTACCTCTAGCGGCAATGAAATCAAAACCATGATATGCATAGAAACATCTTGTTGCTCCATGGAGAATCCCTTCAAAATCAAAGGGCATAAATCCTCCAGATCCCAGAGGGCCCAAGCTATGGTGAGAGAAGGGATGAGGAAGATTGTGGGTGAGGTGTGCTCAGTCATCTCTCCTGGGATCCTCCCTTAATATCACAAGTCCCAGGCTCCAGGACCCCTATCACCTGGATCCATCAGCCCAGATCTCTTTATTCCTGTCCATATTCCCAGCTCTGCACCATAGACACATGCATTACTACAACAAAGAGCATCCTCCTAACCTATAAATGTCCCCAGATCCAGATGTATTCAGTTTGTAGTCTTGTTCTGTGAGCTTCCAATTGTGCAGGTCTCCCTTAATGAAACCAGAGAGGATGAAGAAGCTGAGAACCAAAAGGTTGATGCCTGTGAGCACTTTGTTAACCAGGGTCGACTCACGAGCTCCCAGAGCCAGTACGCCTGTGGAAAAGATGGAATATGAGACATCAAAAACAACCAAATCCATAGATACAGAATGCAGACTAATGGTTGCCAGCTGTTAGGCAGCTGTTGGTGGTGGACAGATGGACAGTGACTGCTCAGTGAGTACAGGGTTTCCTTTTGCACTGATGACCATTTTTGGACTAGATGGAGGTGATGGTTGCCCCACATTTTGACTGTACTAAGTCCCACTGAATTGTACACTCTGAAATGGTTAATCTCTTACTGTGACAATCATCTCACAATATATACATCCTCTGAATCATCATGTGCACACCTTAAGTGTGTACAATGTAGTATTTATATCAATAAAGCTGGGAAAACAAGAAAATGTTTAATTTTATGCTATGTTAATTTTGTCTCAATTAAAAACACATTGTTGCAGACTTCCCTGGTGGCCCTTTGGTTAAGAACCACATTGTAATGTAGGGGACTCGGGTCAATCCCTGATCAGGGAACTAAGATCCCACATGCTAAGGAGTAAACAAGCCTGTACAACACTTCTTCTGAGCCCTTGAACTCTGGAGCCTGTGTGCCACAAGTAGAGAGTCTGTGAACTGCACCTGAGTCCCAACACAGCCAAATAAATAAATAAAATATTTAAAAAAATCACATATGCATAAGAAAAAAGCAAAAGAAGACAACACTTCTTTCATTTCAATTAGAGAAGAACTTAATAGGTCTAAGTAAATGACTGTCAGCTGGGGATCTTTTTTCCACCTGGGGACATTTGACAATGTCTGGACACATTCTGTTTTTCACAGTTTAGGAGGTGGGTGTCACTGGTATCTAGGGAGTAAAGTCTGAGATGTTACTCAACATTCAACAATTATTTTTTAAAACTTGAAACGCTCACCCCTACACCTATGAATGATCCAGCCCAAATTGTCAGTGTTACCAAGGGTGGGAAACAACAGTCTATGTCTTGCCTTCCTGTCTCTCATATCCTAAACCCTTCTTTCTAGTCCTAATCCCCCACCACTCTGCCACCCCAGGGCTTTCCCACTCCAGCTCCTCCTCCATACCCCACTCTTCCCATCCTATCACTGACCCTTGTCTCACCTGTGAGCAGCAGCACCAGGGCCAGGGCAAAAAAGTCTAAATATGTGGGCAGGAAGTAGGGTATTTGCAGAGAGAAAGTCTCCTGTAACACCTGGGAGATGTGGTTCCCAATCAGGCTGTCAAAGGCGTAGCTCCAGGCCCGGGCTAAATAGGCAGTGGCTGTAGTAGCAAAGGAAGGAATACTCACTGACAAATGTAAATCGATTCCTAACATGGGTCCTGGGGATATATTTTTTGGCAGAAGGGGACCCAAACAAAATCCCTGATCTCAAAGAGTTTCTTTTCATGGGTTGGGGTGGGAAGACCCAGGTAATTCACAAAATAGGTCAACTATTTATTAATAATATGCTAGGAGGAAATCAATATCATGCCAGAAAACTATAACCAGAAGTTGGGACCAGGAGGGCTGGAAGGTGAGGGCCGAAATTTTAAGTCCAGATGTCAGGGAAAATCCCATGAAGGCGACAGCTGGGCAAAGACTTCAATATGGTGAGAGGATTAGGCTGTGGGCCGTGCCTCCCTCTCACTCATTCCTACAGTTCCCTCTTCTCTGCATTCTTGCCCCATCATTTAAGGAAAGTAGGATAGAGCTGAGAATAATGAAGGTGTGGAGTTTTCCTGCCACTAATACCCACTTCACCCCCCAAGGTCAAAAACAAAGTTCTTATGAATGAGTGAAGACTTAAATCCAGTCTCCTAGTTTCCTGACCTGAAGCCCCACCCCTTCCTCCAATCCATCCTCTCACCGATGACTAAGGACAGTATGATGTTCCAACCAGTGATGAAGGCACACAGTTCTCCCACGGTGACGTAGATGTAGAGATACGCAGTAGCAGAGCGTGGTACCCGGGCCCCAAACTCAGCAAAGCAGAGACTAGACATCACACAGGACAGGGCGGCCACCAGGTAGCAGATGACAGTCGCTGGTCCAGCTCTCACGCTGGCTAATTCACCAGTCAGGATGTACACGCCCGCTCCCAGGGTGTCGCCTATGCCCACGGCCACCAGGTCGAGGGTGTTCAGACGAGGTGTGGGTCTCTCTGACTCTGCCCTGGTCTCCAGTGGCTGCCGGCGCACCAGCTTCTGACCAAACTGGCGAACATACTGAAGCAGCATCCTAGACATAGCTGAGGAGGTTATGGTCTGCTGAGAAAAAAAGACGCAAAGCCATCCACAGTGTCCATCTGGGGGCTTCCCTGGCAGTCCAATAGTTAAGAATCCACCTGCCAATGAAGGAGACGCAGGTTTGATCCCTGCCCCGGGGAGATCCCACATGCTGAGGAGCAGCTAAGCCCATGCACCACTGCTATTGACACTGTGCTCTACAACCTGAGCTCTGCAACAGGAGAAGCCACTGCAATGAGAAACCCTGGCACCTCAACAAAGAGTAGCCCCAGCTCCCACATCTAGAGAGAGCCTGCAAGCAGCAGTGAAGACCCAGTGTGACCAAAACCAACCAACCAAACAAGTACATCTTAGAAAACAAAGAGAGTGAGAATCTCAGAGTATAATTCCACACAGCAATGGGGATATGGGGAGCAGGAGGCAAACTGACATGTTAGGAAAGTTCTCCATCTGTGAGCTTTGGTTTCTTCAAACAAAAAGAAGTCTTTTAATATCTTTAAAGTTACTGGAAGTGTGAGAGAATCGAGGGGAGCAAAACATTGCTTCAAAATGTGCCACATTTTATACCTATGGCTGATTCACGCTGATGTGTCGCAGAAACCAACACAACATTGTAAAGCAATTATCCTCCAATTAAAAATAAATACTGTTATGTATAAATTACATAAATCTTAATTATGTTGAATTGGTTTACAGTGCTTTTCAGGTCTATTATATACTTCTACTTCTCTGCATATTCATCCTATTAATTTCTGAGGTATGATATAAACTCCACTAAAAATCTTCATTGACTTAAAGAATAACTGTAATATATAGCAGAACTATGTGTAAGCTTATTCTGTATTTTCCAAGTTTCCTGTAAATGTGTTATCATACTTTCATAATTTAAAAAAAAAAAAAAACAAAAAGAAAAAGACTTCAATCCTTAAAAAAATGTGCCACTTTACTGAACTGGACTCAATAATGTTTAAGATGGGAAATTTTATGTTACATGTATTTTACACATTAAAAAAATGTCTGTTAAGGTAATGGGTTTCCCCAGTGGCTTGAGCAATAGGTAAAGAACCCGCTTACAATGCAGAAGATCTTGGTTCAGTCCCTGGGTTGGGAAGATCCCCTGGAAGAGGAAATGGCATCCCACTCTAGTATTCTTGCCTGGAAAATCCCATGGACAGAGAAGGCTGGTGGGCTACAGTCCACAGAGTTGCAAAGAGTTGGACACGACTGAAACAACTTAGCACGGTTATATGTAATACAGCCAACTTCACAGAGTTGCTGAGTGTACCAAAATCCACAATAATTTAATGTAAGTCACCATTCAGTCATCTCTGCAGTTACCAAAATTGGAGGATTCTCAAGTCCCTTACATTGTCCCCATATCCACAGAGGAGGAACTCTCAGATATGGAGGCCAACCGTATACAGGAGACTGACACCAGTATTCACATCATAACCCTATATAAAGGTAACCTTTAATATTGTTTGAATATTAGGTTGAAGAGAGTCACAACCTCCAGACTCTGATCCAGTCCCCTCACCCCCACCTCTACTCACACACACTCCCAGCTCCTGCTTTCATCTAGAAAAATGGGTCTCTCCACCCTTAGGCTGGAGCTGGGCTGACCCCCCACACTCTGGGTTTGCAGAGGTCTCTGTGGGAGGATGTGAACTCAGCGCCCAGTCTCCTACAGGAGAGGGTGACCCGAGACTTACTGGATCCTTGGAGCAGAGCCTGGAGCACTGGATCAGTCAGGGAGGCTGAAGGTAAGTCGTGCGGGACTGGAGCTGGGACATCTCCAAGAACAGAAGTGGGGAGTCCTGAGCACAGAAGATGGTCCTTACTCCTGAGTTGTTGGGGTGGGGTTGGGTTAGTTGGGGTGGGGCGGGTGGGGAGCATCTGCTGTATTGCTATCAGCTTGACTCCTCTGTGGTTACCCTCGGGGGAGGTTCCAAATTTTTTTTTGTGTGGTAAAATACGTATAACATAAAATTGGCTAGCTTAATGGTTTTAAGTTTGCAGTTCAGTCACATTAAATACATTCACTTCTTGTGCGACTAAACTCCAGGATTTTTTCCTTCTGGCAAAACAGAAACTCTGTACATGTTCAACTCCCACCCCCTTCCCCTTTCCCAGTTCCTGGCAATCACCATTCTACCTTTTGTCTCTATGACTCTGAGCACTCTAGGTTCTTCATTTCAGTGGAATCAAACAATATTTGTCCTTTACTGTCAGGCTTATTTCACTAGGTCCACTAGGTTCCTATCGTGGGCACATACCACATTAGCTCATCCACTCTTTGATCAATGCACCCTTGGGTTCCTTTCATGTTTTAGTTACTGTGAAAAACGCTGCTGTGAACATGAGTGTACACATGTCTCTTTCCCAGTGTGGTTTCAGTTCTTCTGGGTATATTCTCAGAGATAGAATTGCTGGATCATGTGGATCTAAGACTTTTATCTTCTTGTGATGGAGAAAATGTTGACATATTGAGGTATGGAGAAGTCATCTTGACTTATACACTGTTCAGTATGAACTTTGTGTGAACTAAAACAGCCTGTCCAGCCCTCATAGCTCATCTGCTTTAACCATTGAGGTAAAGAACGTCTGTTTGAAGATAAGAATGAGTAACTCCCTTCTCATGGCCTCCATGTTAACACTCCCTGGAAGATAATGTTCCGTTCCCAGACATCAGCTTCCCTGGTGGCTCAGACAGTAAAGAGTCTACCTGAAATATAGGGGACCC
>NW_024071006.1:0-8980 GCF_014754425.2 Oryx dammah
GCTCCAAAATCACTGCAGATGGTGACTGCAGCCATGAAATTAAAAGACGCTTACTCCTTGGAAGAAAAGTTATGACTAACCTAGATAATATATTCAAAAGCAGAGACATTACTTTGCTGACTAAGGTCCGTCTAGTCAAGGCTATGGTTTTTCCTGTGGTCATGTATGGATGTGAGAGTTGGCCTGTGAAGAAGGCTGAGCGCCGAAGAATTGATGCTTTTGAACTGTGGTGTTGGAGAAGACTCTTGAGAGTCCCTTGGACTGCAAGGAGATCCAACCAGTCCATTCTGAAGGAGATCAGCCCTGGGATTTCTTTGGAAGGAATGACACTAAAGCTGAAACTCCAGTACTTTGGCCACCTCATGCGAAGAGTTGACTCATTGGAAAAGACTCTGATGCTGGGAGGGATCGGGGCAGGAGGAAAAGTGGAAGACGGAGGATGAGATGGCTGGATGGCATCACGGACTCGATGGACGTGAGTCTGGGTGATCTCCGGGAGTTGGTGATGGACAGGGAGGCCTGGCGTGCTGAGATTCATGGGGTTGCAAAGAGTCAGACCCGACTGAGCGACTGAACTGAACTGAACTGACAGTTCCATCCTCCCTGACGCGCATTCCTCACCTTGCTTCAGACCACCACACCCTCCTGGTTTTCCCTTTTCTGTTTGGCTCTCCTCCTCAGCTCCTGTGCTAGTTTGTGAGTACAGTGGAAGGTCTGAATGGTCAGAACCTCCTTCTTAATATCCCATTCAGTGGTACTAGGCAAGTCAAGTCAACATATCTGAAATGGAATCCTGATTTTCCCCCATCTGAAAGATGTTCCACCCACCTCGTCTTCTATACAGCACATATCTACCTGATAATAGTGCGGGCTACCATCCTGCTTTGCCTGGAACTATCTGAGTTTTACTATAAAAATCCCACAACATGGGGATAAATTTATGCACTATTAAAACAGCTAGGTAAACACTATAACGATAGATAGTATTCAGACTGGTAGCAGATGGGCCAGTTTGACCCCAGGTAGTGTATTCAGTGCCACTCCCTTAGTGATGCTACCCACATTGTTCTTTCTGATTTTCTTGCAAACACCAATGTATACTTACGGCCCGAAGTGTCTGGGGCCCCTCATTACTTACACACCCCTGCCTGGGGAACCGTGCACACTTTCCCTACAGATGGTCAGACGCCCGCCCCTGCCGCCCCACGCTGCTCAGGCAGAAGCCCAGCAGCCCTGGTGCCTGACTCCCCGCCCAAAGTTCTGCAGCCCCCACCACTTCAGAACTAAGCTGAATTGAAAAGCTGGGCCATAGTCTCGGCACAGTTGTAATGATGACAGATATCAAACTTTCAGAAGAGAAAAGACCTGGCATATTATTCAAAGAAAAAGCTCTCTGGGGTCCAGTGGGGTCTCTTCAAGAGGTACAGGAAGTTCTGGGAGGATCTGAAGAGCAGCGAGGGAAGGAGATGGGGACAAACACGTCCTATTCCTGTGGGGAGCTCAGCCCTTAACGACAAAATCGAGCGGCTCAGAGGCAATTACAGAGAACACAGAGACTCCAGCCAGAGAAAAGCCTGTGAGGGCAGGACAGGGCAAGAACTGGGAGAGCAGGGATGGAGCTGGGCGCAGGCAGATGGCTGTTGTCTGTGTCCTCAGCGTGAAGTGAGCACCTGACAGTTTTGGGGACGGTAAGGTCACTTTCCTGTAAGGTGCAGACTGGTCAGATGCCACGTGCTGTGATGAGGATCCTATTTCAGGAATTGCCTGTGAGGTTCCTGGGCATTTATCTGGGGATCTGAGTATCTACTGACTGTGAGCTATCTCTGTCCTGGTCATCTGGTCATTTCTCAGGTGCTTCATTCTTCCCTCCAGGTCTAGTCTTGCACCTCCACCACCTGATCTAGACTTTGGGGGAAAAATTAGACAAATCCACTCCAACCTGCTTCAGTATTTCCCCATCCTGAAGGGAAAAGCCCTCTGTCCTGGAAGCCTCTTACCTCCTCTCCTCCCTCCAGCTCTGCAGCATGCTGCAATCACTTGGGGACCTCTAAAATCTACTGATGACTGGGTTCCCTCCCCACTGGAGACTGTAAAAGTTGGGTTTATAGCCAGGGGTGTGGGGTTTTGAATAGAAGCCAGAGTAAGAAGCACTGCTTTAGTTCTTGAGTGGCAGGTGTCCTCCTTGACTTAAGTAATAAAAAGATATCTTTAGCAATAGACATCAAAATA
The DNA here is from genome assembly GCF_014754425.2 of Oryx dammah. NCBI lineage: Eukaryota > Metazoa > Chordata > Mammalia > Artiodactyla > Bovidae > Oryx > Oryx dammah. The sequence goes on from NW_024071006.1 coordinate 2,230, forward strand.
TCAAAATGAGTTTGTTTTTTAATACGAAAAAACCCCAGGCTTGATTTTTAAATATCCTAATTATTAACAGTCTTCAGTTCAGTTCAGTCACTCAGTCGTGTCTGACTCTTTGCGATCCCATGAATCGCAGCACGCCAGGCCTCCCTGTCCATCACCAACTCCCAGAGTTCACTCAGACTCACGTTCATCGAGTCCGTGATGCCATCCAGCCATCTCATCCTCTGTTGTCCCCTTCTTCTCCTGCCCCCAATACCTCCCAGCATCAGAGTCTTTTCCAATGAGTCAACTCTTCGCATGAGGTGGCCAAAGTACTGGAGTTTCAGCTTTAGCATCAGTCCTTCCAAAAAGTCCCAGGGCTGATCTCCTTCCTAATGGACTGGTTGGATCTCCTCACAGTCCAAGGGACTCTCAAGAGTCTTCTCCAACACCACAGTTAAAACACATCAATTCTTCGGTGTTCTGCCTTCTTCACAGTCCAACTCTCACATCCATACATGACTACCGGAAAAAGCATAGCCTTGACTAGATGGACCTTAGTCGGCAAAGTAATGTCTCTGCTTTTGAATATGCTATCTAGGTTGGTCTTACTTGCTAATAATGAGGGTCTCTTCTCCACATACCGAGACTCTCATGAATTCTCCATACGTCTTGCTGTAGTAATTACAGGCACTGCCAATCCCCATCCAGAGAAACCTGCCATAGGAAATGAGGGGCCCAATTCCCAGAAAGTAGCTGAGACCTAGGAAAGTCATCAGATCACAATCAGTATCTCAGTACCACTCAAAAGAGCAATTGCTTAAGATACTGCTGTTCTTGTTCCTATAAATCCAAATGTCCTTTTACATCTTCTGATGTATGTAGGTGAGTCACACACACAAAATAATTAAAACAACAACACAAGTTAACATGAGGCTCTTCATAGCTCTATGAATGAAAAGTAGTCCAGATTCTATACCATACCACCTCCTTTTGATCTTAAAAATTTCAGTCTGAATGGACTGGAATAGATGTCTACTCTACTCTTGCTGTGTTAAGTGGTATCAGTGGTGTCAGATACAAGTCAATCAGTCCCTCCGAGAATAGGAATGAAAGTGAGGACAAGTGACCAGCTGACAGATTTGTCTGGCTGCCGAGTTTTGTCTGGAAACTGGATTTGAAAGCGCCAGTGAATGGAATGGGTAGGTTTGAATTAATCTGTGGTTTTGGTGTCATCTTTTTAACCATGAGAAATATGGTCTGCAAAGACAGTGTCCAAACAAAAGGCATCCATTTCTGTTTTTTGTTTTTTTTTCCAGAAAGGTTTTGGTTTAAGAAGATAATCTTAAGTTAAACCTCATTAGACAAAATAAAACGAAGCATTGAGTAATGAGGCAGTGGGTCTGATCAGTGTCTCGACCAGAGTCTGAGTCTGGTGACATGGTTTTTCTGAAGAGCAGTGGCCCTCATACCCTTGCTGATGTAGATGGTGATAGAATTGTAAAGAGTGTGAATCTGGTGAGCAGCCAGGGGATTTGCTGTTGCTTATATCAGAGAACAAACCTGGTAGCTTGATTTCAGGGGTGATGGTGAAAAGTTAATCAAAAGCTTGTTGAAAAGATTTTAGGAGTCCTATTGTAAGGTTATAACATTTCTATATCTTACTCCTGAATTCCATTCTGTCAGTGAATTAGTCTTGGGGCCAAAACTCACTCAACTGTCTGAGACAGTACAATGATGGTAATTTAGATAAGTTTTTGTGTGAATTATTTAAAGTGGATGTCAAAGCCCAAATCTGATAAACAAGATTTATTACTTAACTTTGAAGTAGCTGAATTAATGTGGAAGACGGTCAGGGTTTTCTTTTTGCCCTTAAAATGGACAGTCTTTGTTAATGTCTATATAACAAAAACAAGTTTGGGAGTCTTAGGTCAAGGAGTCTTAATCTTATTATTGTTCTAATAACACTATGAGCAGTTGACTGACTCATAGAATTTTTTACTGGACTGGGGACACATGCCTGCTATGAGGAATTTTCCCTGAAAACTACAAAACAGTCTGATATTTCTGAGAATTCTGTTAATCTAATTGTGTAGAGTGGTGGGGTTTCTATTAGAATTATCTGGATAATTATATGCTTTATAAAAATTTTTATTTTTTTAAATTAATTATTTTAATTGGAGGCTAATTACTTTACAGTATTGTAGTGGTTTTTGTCATACACTGACATGAATCAGCCATGAGTGCACATGTGTTCCCCATCCAGAACTCCACTCCCACCTCCCTCCCGTCCCATCGCCCAGGGTCATCCCAGTGCACCAGCCCTGAGCACCCTGTCTCATGCATCAAGCCTGCGCATGTGATCTGCTTCACATATGAGAATGTACACATTTCAACACTACCCTCTCAAATCATCCCACCCTTCCCCTTCGCCTCCCAGAGTCCAAAAGACTGTTCTTTACATCTGTGTCTCTTTTGCTATCTCGCATGTAGGGTCATTGTTACCATATTTCTAAATTCCATATATATGTGTTAGTATACTGTATTGGTGTTTTTCTTTCTGACTTACTTCACTCTGTATAATAGGCTCCAGTTTCATCCACCTCATTGGAACTGATTCAAATGCATTCTTTTTCATGGCTGAGTAATATTCCATTGTGTATATGTACCACAGCTTTCTTATCCCTTTATCTGCCGATTGATCCACAGAGCTTGTTGAAGATTCTTTCAGGGTGTGATGTTTCAAAGGATCCACAGTCCACGGTGATCGCCATTTTTCTTCCACTGTCCAAGGCCTATCTAGCCCTAATGGTGGCCCCACCATCACCACCACACCCAAGAATAAAAGAAACTAAAGGGTGGGGTGACAAGAAGGAATAAGTTCAAGAAGGGAGAGAGCGGAAGGCAAGGATGAGGCAAAGTGGGAGGGAGACAGGACAAAAGGCATTCCAGAGGCATTTTCACCTTCAAAGCAAAGGTGGAATGAATTTGAATCAGAAGAGCAAAGGCAATCCTGGAATTTTACCTTGTTTTATTCCATCTTAAACTTACTTTAAAGGCTACTTCTACCAAGTATATTTTACCAAAACAAAATGCAAACTAGAAGGGATTATCTAAGATATTTTTAATGCTTTAATTTAACATGTATATAACTTGTACATACATGTGATGATTGTTATAGAAATACTCACCTGAGTCCATTTGCTAATATACTGTGGCTTCAACCATATCCTCAGGTTTACTCTTTGTCATTTTCAAAATTGTTTTACCCTCATGGACCAAAACCCCAAGAAAACATTCTCCTTAGATATAGAACTAAATGGCTATAACACCTGGTATTGAGGCTGTGTTTTTAGAGTTCCAAACAGACAGAAGAAAGCCAGTGAACAGCAGGATTGCAATGCTGGCAACAGTCACACCCTTGGTCACCATGCCGGTGACATCATACTGCACTGGGTTCAGCACTTCCAAGACCATTTTGTGGTCCTTGATCTCAGGGGAAGTAATTTAAAGTCCTGTAGAAATCAAGGGGCAGGAAAATTAGAGAATCCCCCAAAGGTACATCTAGGACTTCTCTTGCTTCAGAGGATGCTGTACTATTGAGATGGGTGCTTCGTTTGATAATGTGCTGGGACATTTAGACAAGACAAATTTGTGATTTCAAGTCAGAACAACCAATCCCAAGAGAGAGCTTTTGGTTTGAAGTGCGACATTTCTGACCTTTGCAAAGTATCAGGTTCTTTTAGATGCTTGTTCTAATAGAACCTTATCATCTTGCCCTTGAGTAGGTAGAGTGACTGAATGCTTAATTAAGAGCCAAATTTCTTACTGAAATACATGAAAATGTAACTTATTCCAGAGATGGAGTCATTCTGAGACTTCATCAGCATTTTGTTTAGGCAATCTTTTCCCTGGAGGCAACCTTCTTCTTCTTCTTTTTTTTTTTTTAAAGCAATTCCTCATCCCCTTCCTGCTGAAATTTACTTTCCCCAAAGAGTAAGCTTTTTACAGTAATGAGAACTTTTAATTTCTCACTCTTCATTCTTCTTCTGACTCTGATCATTTTTATGATCATTACCTCAAACTCTTCAGCATGTAGACTGCTTATTTCTACTTAATTATTTTTTGGGGGATTTATCTTATTCTTTGATTTGAAACAGATTTCTTTATAGCCTCATTTTGCCTGATTCACTGTTTTTATTCCTATGTATTTGGTATGTTGATTTTGCTTCTGATCTCGGAGATTTCCTTATGAGGAAATGTCCTGTGGGGCCCAGCAGTACACTGCCCTCTGGTCATCTGAGCAATATACTTTAGGGGTGCCCTCTGTGTTGGCTGCGTGAGTCTTTCTGTTGTGGCAGGCTGACTATTGTGGGTATGGTGATTGATGTGGCTGCACCAAGGTCAGGTTGGTTGCCAGGCCCTGCCTTGTGCATAGACTGCCACCTGTAGCGGGCAGGTCCAGGTCATGAAGTGGCTTTGAAGTCCAGGAAAGGGGATCCTTGGGCTAATGCTGATCTGGTGGTGACAGAGCTCGGTCCTGGGGTGGCTGCTTGTGGGTTCAGGACTCAGAGTTGGGCCAGCCTGTTGATGGGTGGGACCATGGCTCAGAAGTGCTAGGCCTGATGTCCCCCTACTGGTGGGCAGGGCCAATTCCTAGCTTGGAATTGGGTGACTGTGCAGTCTGGGGTGACCCAGAGCTGGTGACAGCCCACTGGTGAATGCACCAGATCCTAACACAGCTGACTGCAGGGCATGGTTTTCCCAGGGCTAGTGTCCACCTGCTGATGGGTAAGGCAAGATCCCAGGTCTAGGGCTGGCCCACTGATTGAGTGGATCTGTGTCTCTGGCTGGAAGGTCCTTAGATTTCCTTAGGTCCTTAGGTGTTAGCCTGCTGGTGGGCAGTGACAAGGCAGAGGGGGGCTTTTCAAGACTAGTGCTGGCCCCCTGCTGGGCAGAGCTGGGTCCCAGGGTCTCTGGCAGCAGGGCCCTAGTTTGACACCCAGAATTTGTGTCAGCCTGCAAGGGTTAGGGCCTAACCCCTTGTGGGTTAGGCCAGATTTAGGGCTAATGGGCTCCAAAATCACTGCAGATGGTGACTGCAGTCATGAAATTAAAAGACACTTACTCCTTGGAAGAAAAGTTATGACCAATCTAGATAGTATATTCAAAAGCAGAGACATTACTTTGCTGACTAAGGTCCGTCTAGTCAAGGCTATGGTTTTTCCTGTGGTCATGTATGGATGTGAGAGTTGGACTGTGAAGAAGGCTGAGCGCCGAAGAATTGATGCTTTTGAACTGTGGTGTTGGAGAAGACTCTTGAGAGTCCCTTGGACTGCAAGGAGATCCAACCAGTCCATTCTGAAGGTGATCAACCTTGGGATTTCTTTGGAAGGAATGATGCTAAAGCTGAAGCTCCAGTAATTTGGCCACCTCATGTGAAGAGTTGACTCATTGGAAAAGACTCTGAAGCTGGGAGGGATTGAGGGCAGGAGGAGAAGGGGACGACCGAGGATGAGATGGCTGGATGGCATCACGGACTCGATGGACGTGACTCTGAGTGAACTCCAGGAGTTGGTGATGGACAGGGAGGCCTGGCGTGCTGTGATTCATGGGGTCACAAAGAGTCAGACATGACTGAGTGACTGAACTGAACTGAACTGAACTGAGGCCTTCTGGTGGGTGGTCTGGGTCTGATGGCTAGCTTCAGAATCCTGGAGGTCCTGGGGCTTTGCTGGCCTGTTGGGAGGGCCAGTTCTTGGGCTGCTGGGTGCACAGGGTGTCCTTCAGCAGCAGGCCTGCTGGCCAGGGGGGCAGTATCCCCACCCAGCTGGCTGCCCATACTGGGACTTCCTGTGACTGGGGCAGACTTGCAAGTGGGTAAGAGCAGGTCCCTGCACTGATCATCTAGGTAGAAAATTTCACAATGGTGATTACCAGCAAAGCACCAGTGTTTCTTGGTAGGATGTTCTCTCATTAATGACTGCTGCCAGCGTCTAAGTCCCTAGGCTGAGTTTCAGTTGCTTCCTGTGTCTCTGAGAGGCTCTCCAAGGTCAGCAAGTGGGTCTGACCCAGGCTCCTTTCAAATGACTGCCTCTATCTTTCATCTGTGACCTTGTGAGATTTTATGTCCATCCTTTAGAACTGGATTGTCTATTTGCCACAGACCTCTGGCTCTCCCAAAAGTAGCCCTCAGATCAGTTCAGTCACTCAGTCGTGTCCGACTCTTTGCGATCCCATGAATCGCAGCATGCCAGGCCTCCCTGTCCATCACCAACTCCCGGAGTTCACTCAGACTCACGTCCATCGAGTCCATGATGCCATCCAGCCATCTCATTCTCTGTCGTCCCCTTCTTCTCCTGTGTCCAATCCCTCCCAGCATCAGAGTCTTTTCCAATGAGTCAACTCTTCTCATGAGGTGGCCAAAGTACTGGAGTTTCAGCTTTAGCATCATTCCTTCCAAAGAAATCCCAGGGCTGATCTCCTTCAGAATGGACTGGTTGGATCTCCTTGCAGTCCAAGGGACTCTCAAGAGTCTTCTCCAACACCACAGTTCAAAAGCATCAATTCTTTGGCGCTCAGCCTTCTTCACAGTCCAACTCTCACATCCATACATGACTACTGGGAAAACCATAGCCTTGACTAGACGGACCTTAGTCGGCAAAGTAATGTCTACTTTTGAATATGCTATATAGGTTGGTCATAACTTTTCTTCCAAGGAGTAAGCATCTTTTAATTTCATGGCTGCAGTCACCATCTGCAGTGATTTTGGAGC
>NW_024071007.1:0-8979 GCF_014754425.2 Oryx dammah
CCTTTTACATGACTCAGCTTCCCACAGCCTGCACATCCCTTGAATTGTTCCAGGGTGGGGGATCGCGAAGCCCAGCTGGACCCCAACCAGGAGAAGAACAGCTTAACATCTCCGGTGTGAATTCAGGCAACACAAGCATGGAACAAGCATCGTGCCTGGTGTCCAGCCTTGCACAGAGGGATGGAAGAGGATGAAGGGGAGGGTGCCTTGGCCTTCTTCCAGGAGCTCTGTTGGCTGGGAGAGCTGAGCACAGAGACAGAGAGTGACACTTGCTGTAAGAGGTCAGGAGACTAGTCTTCAGTGCAGGAAAACCTGGGATCAGGAAGTGGAGCGGTGAATAGGGGCGTGAGTGTGCTGGTGAAGGGCTGACCCGATTCTGACCTGCCTCAAGGGGCCCACACGCAAAAACGTCGGGCACAGACCTTCCAAATGGGACTTCAGTGTAGTAGCTGACTCTGTTGTTGTTGCTCAGTCGTGTCTGACTCTGTGTGGCCCATGGACTGCAGCCCGCCAGGCTCCTCTGTCTGTGGCATTCTCCAGGCAAGAATACTGGAGTGGGTTGCCATGTCCTTCTCCAGGGGATCTTTCCGGCCCAGAGATCGAACCTGTGTCTCCTGCTTGGCAGGCGAATTCTTTACCACTGAGCTGCCTGGAAAGTTCCAGCTGACTCTTACATCAACTTATAAAAAACTGAAGTATAACTGATTTAAAGTACTCTAAATCTTTAAAAAAGCCAGCCACACAAGATGTCATGAAATGGCTTATGCTGTTGTGGAGAGTTTAGTTCTTTTTTATGGCTGAGCAGTTGTTTCCTGTGTGCAGGTTGATATCTTTATTTCTTTCTCTGGTTGCTGATTACATTGTGGTACTTTTTTGGTGAATATTTATCTTGCTGCACACTTATGAAACATACACTTTTTTGTATATATACTATATTTTTAAAAGTTTACATAAAAATTGGACAACATTAAGAATTTCCTAGAGGTCCAGTGGTTAGAACTTGGAGATTTCACTGCTGTGGCCCTGGGGTTCATTCTCTGGTTGGTGAACTAAGTTCCCAAAAGCCATTCACTGTGGCAAAAAAAAAAAAAAAAAAAAAAAAGTACATGAGTAGAGTCACTTTGTCCACTGGCAAAAAATTCATGGTTGTAAATACATCTTATATTCACACTCCATAGAGGCTCAGACAGTCCCCTGAACCAGCAGACTGTCCAGTGCATGGAGGCATTCCACACAGCATCTATTTCTTATGGTTAAAATGATTCATCACTAGGAACGTTTTTCTCAAGTTTGGGAGGTGGAGGTTGGTGACTGTTGCTCATTGTTCCCTGTCAGGCTGTGTCGGATCCCATATCCAAAGTATATGATGAATCCTAGGAGGGAAATGAGATGATGAGAAGGGAAAGTAGGCATTCTCCCCAGTTACAAATGCACAATAGGCCTCCTATTATGGTGGCCAAGTTTAGGGGAGAGTTAGGCAGTTTTTGGGTTTAGTCACTCAAGGGGTCTCATTTTCCAAGGAAGCCCCTTACCAATTGCCATCCAGATGCCAAATAGGGCCCAGGCCTGAGAGGTCAACTGCATCATGAAGTAAATGTTCACGAAGATGCTCACCAGGGGGAGGACAGGCAGAGCAGGGACCTGTGGGCAGAGTCAGGTCATCCCTGGACACACCCCAGATGTCTGAAAGGGAGACCCTACCCAATGTGGTGGGAGACTCCAGTCCTTTTCAGGCTGTTTGTTCAGTGCCTACTGAGACTGTGTATGTAAATCGCTGAGTGTGGATCAGGGAAGAGTTGGTTTTAGCAACTCCCATGTTTAGACATAAAGTATCCAAACTTCACTCATTCAGAGTGGACACTTTGGACACATAAGCTCACTTACCCTGAATGGAAGAGGAGAGCGGGCCTGGGGCTGCCTCCAGATGATGACTGTGACCCCAGTGATGAGCAGCAGCAGCAGCACAGCCACTGTTGTGAGCACGGGGTCTCCAGAGAACACACGTCTGGGCCACTGGGCCAGGATCAGGCTCAGGATGGTTAGCAGGAGAACTGCAGGGGTCAAGGAGGAGAACAGGCTGGACTCAGAAGACAAAGATGTCAGGACCTCAGGTCACACCCCTCCCTGAAACCACCGACATCAGCAAGGGCCATCATATCTCCCAGACTCCTCTTGTACTGAAAAAGACACAGTCTCACCCTATCCTGTCAATTTCAGAATATCACCAAAGAGAAGTCCCACTGCTCACCAAGCAGGGAAGCACATCCAAAGACAATCTGGCCAGATTTCCAGGTGGGGATGGTGCTGGGCGGGAACCACAGATTCTTTAGAATCCTTGAGATTCCTGCTTCAGGTACAGAGTCCAAAGGACTCAATTCACGTTCAGAAATCTCAATTTCATTTTCTGTTTTCTCCCTCTTGCTTAAATTCTCATGTGGCTGGTACCTGAATTAGAGGCATTGTAGCAATATTAATAGCAGCCCTTATACTCATCCAACAACAATCTAGTCTATCCGTTTCCTCAGTTAAGCAGAGCAGGACTTTAGAAACCAGCATGAACGCAGAAGAGGTTTACCTCCCCACCAGTCCTCAGGAGTCCAAGGCCCCAGGTCAAGGTGTTGGTGGAGTCTCACCTGAGGACAAGAATGGAAAAAGCCACCAGGGAGTAAACAAGCAGGACCACTATTGACATGAGGTCCACAAGGTCACCGAACTCAAAGAGTAATGCCAAGACCGCTAGAATGAGGGTAAAACAAGGTGAGGTAGGAGTGAGAAATTATTGGAAATATGCAAGTGAAGGAAGTTCATCAAAGAAGGCGTGGGTTCTTTTTATCCACCTGCAAGTTTTCCAGAAGCCATGATGGCCATGATGTGGATGCGTGAGCGGGTGGGGCTCCAGGTTAGCCCCTGGAAGAGGAGCCCATCCTCTGCCATTTCATAGATTACCTGAGGTGTGGTGAACATGGTGCCCAGGAGGCTGGAAGAGAGAACGGGGACACGGGTGAGGACGTGCAGAAGCAGGAGAGATGGGGGCATCCGCTTCCCAGTCTACGTGGAGTAAGGTGTCTTGCTATCTCGTCTCTCAGTCCAAGGGATGGGACGCTGAGCATCTGACATGGACAGAAACCCGTGACACTGACCTGGATGTAAGAGCACAGAAGGTGCCAACAACCATGACGTGTCTGGCAGGGCCCCACCCGACGTGGAGAAAAGCCTGCGGCAAGGGGCTCACAGGATGAATCAGGTAGTAGGGCACCAGGAGGGTGAGCGCGGCTGAGACTCCAAAATACAGCACAAAGCAGATGAGGAGCGTGATCATGGTGCTCACAGGGATGGACCACTGAGGATTTAGGGCTTCTCCCCCTGCCGGAAGGGTGGAAATAGAGAGTCAGGGAAATATACTGGGTAATATCACAAAATCGAATCCCTTTCCCCATGTCCCAAAGCAGAATAATCTTCTCCCAACCCTTATGCCCAAGAACAGCCCAAACTGTGCCCAACCCCCTGAGGGGACAGACACACAATGACCATGTTACCTCTAGCGGCAATGAAATCAAAACCATGATATGCATAGAAACATCTTGTTGCTCCATGGAGAATCCCTTCAAAATCAAAGGGCATAAATCCTCCAGATCCCAGAGGGCCCAAGCTATGGTGAGAGAAGGGATGAGGAAGATTGTGGGTGAGGTGTGCTCAGTCATCTCTCCTGGGATCCTCCCTTAATATCACAAGTCCCAGGCTCCAGGACCCCTATCACCTGGATCCATCAGCCCAGATCTCTTTATTCCTGTCCATATTCCCAGCTCTGCACCATAGACACATGCATTACTACAACAAAGAGCATCCTCCTAACCTATAAATGTCCCCAGATCCAGATGTATTCAGTTTGTAGTCTTGTTCTGTGAGCTTCCAATTGTGCAGGTCTCCCTTAATGAAACCAGAGAGGATGAAGAAGCTGAGAACCAAAAGGTTGATGCCTGTGAGCACTTTGTTAACCAGGGTCGACTCACGAGCTCCCAGAGCCAGTACGCCTGTGGAAAAGATGGAATATGAGACATCAAAAACAACCAAATCCATAGATACAGAATGCAGACTAATGGTTGCCAGCTGTTAGGCAGCTGTTGGTGGTGGACAGATGGACAGTGACTGCTCAGTGAGTACAGGGTTTCCTTTTGCACTGATGACCATTTTTGGACTAGATGGAGGTGATGGTTGCCCCACATTTTGACTGTACTAAGTCTCACTGAATTGTACACTCTGAAATGGTTAATCTCTTACTGTGACAATCATCTCACAATATATACATCCTCTGAATCATCATGTGCACACCTTAAGTGTGTACAATGTAGTATTTATATCAATAAAGCTGGGAAAACAAGAAAATGTTTAATTTTATGCTATGTTAATTTTGTCTCAATTAAAAACACATTGTTGCAGACTTCCCTGGTGGCCCTTTGGTTAAGAACCACATTGTAATGTAGGGGACTCGGGTCAATCCCTGATCAGGGAACTAAGATCCCACATGCTAAGGAGTAAACAAGCCTGTACAACACTTCTTCTGAGCCCTTGAACTCTGGAGCCTGTGTGCCACAAGTAGAGAGTCTGTGAACTGCACCTGAGTCCCAACACAGCCAAATAAATAAATAAAATATTTAAAAAAATCACATATGCATAAGAAAAAAGCAAAAGAAGACAACACTTCTTTCATTTCAATTAGAGAAGAACTTAATAGGTCTAAGTAAATGACTGTCAGCTGGGGATCTTTTTTCCACCTGGGGACATTTGACAATGTCTGGACACATTCTGTTTTTCACAGTTTAGGAGGTGGGTGTCACTGGTATCTAGGGAGTAAAGTCTGAGATGTTACTCAACATTCAACAATTATTTTTTAAAACTTGAAACGCTCACCCCTACACCTATGAATGATCCAGCCCAAATTGTCAGTGTTACCAAGGGTGGGAAACAACAGTCTATGTCTTGCCTTCCTGTCTCTCATATCCTAAACCCTTCTTTCTAGTCCTAATCCCCCACCACTCTGCCACCCCAGGGCTTTCCCACTCCAGCTCCTCCTCCATACCCCACTCTTCCCATCCTATCACTGACCCTTGTCTCACCTGTGAGCAGCAGCACCAGGGCCAGGGCAAAAAAGTCTAAATATGTGGGCAGGAAGTAGGGTATTTGCAGAGAGAAAGTCTCCTGTAACACCTGGGAGATGTGGTTCCCAATCAGGCTGTCAAAGGCGTAGCTCCAGGCCCGGGCTAAATAGGCAGTGGCTGTAGTAGCAAAGGAAGGAATACTCACTGACAAATGTAAATCGATTCCTAACATGGGTCCTGGGGATATATTTTTTGGCAGAAGGGGACCCAAACAAAATCCCTGATCTCAAAGAGTTTCTTTTCATGGGTTGGGGTGGGAAGACCCAGGTAATTCACAAAATAGGTCAACTATTTATTAATAATATGCTAGGAGGAAATCAATATCATGCCAGAAAACTATAACCAGAAGTTGGGACCAGGAGGGCTGGAAGGTGAGGGCCGAAATTTTAAGTCCAGATGTCAGGGAAAATCCCATGAAGGCGACAGCTGGGCAAAGACTTCAATATGGTGAGAGGATTAGGCTGTGGGCCGTGCCTCCCTCTCACTCATTCCTACAGTTCCCTCTTCTCTGCATTCTTGCCCCATCATTTAAGGAAAGTAGGATAGAGCTGAGAATAATGAAGGTGTGGAGTTTTCCTGCCACTAATACCCACTTCACCCCCCAAGGTCAAAAACAAAGTTCTTATGAATGAGTGAAGACTTAAATCCAGTCTCCTAGTTTCCTGACCTGAAGCCCCACCCCTTCCTCCAATCCATCCTCTCACCGATGACTAAGGACAGTATGATGTTCCAACCAGTGATGAAGGCACACAGTTCTCCCACGGTGACGTAGATGTAGAGATACGCAGTAGCAGAGCGTGGTACCCGGGCCCCAAACTCAGCAAAGCAGAGACTAGACATCACACAGGACAGGGCGGCCACCAGGTAGCAGATGACAGTCGCTGGTCCAGCTCTCACGCTGGCTAATTCACCAGTCAGGATGTACACGCCCGCTCCCAGGGTGTCGCCTATGCCCACGGCCACCAGGTCGAGGGTGTTCAGACGAGGTGTGGGTCTCTCTGACTCTGCCCTGGTCTCCAGTGGCTGCCGGCGCACCAGCTTCTGACCAAACTGGCGAACATACTGAAGCAGCATCCTAGACATAGCTGAGGAGGTTATGGTCTGCTGAGAAAAAAAGACGCAAAGCCATCCACAGTGTCCATCTGGGGGCTTCCCTGGCAGTCCAATAGTTAAGAATCCACCTGCCAATGAAGGAGACGCAGGTTTGATCCCTGCCCCGGGGAGATCCCACATGCTGAGGAGCAGCTAAGCCCATGCACCACTGCTATTGAGACTGTGCTCTACAACCTGAGCTCTGCAACAGGAGAAGCCACTGCAATGAGAAACCCTGGCACCTCAACAAAGAGTAGCCCCAGCTCCCACATCTAGAGAGAGCCTGCAAGCAGCAGTGAAGACCCAGTGTGACCAAAACCAACCAACCAAACAAGTACATCTTAGACAACAAAGAGAGTGAGAATCTCAGAGTATAATTCCACACAGCAATGGGGATATGGGGAGCAGGAGGCAAACTGACATGTTAGGAAAGTTCTCCATCTGTGAGCTTTGGTTTCTTCAAACAAAAAGAAGTCTTTTAATATCTTTAAAGTTACTGGAAGTGTGAGAGAATCGAGGGGAGCAAAACATTGCTTCAAAATGTGCCACATTTTATACCTATGGCTGATTCACGCTGATGTGTCGCAGAAACCAACACAACATTGTAAAGCAATTATCCTCCAATTAAAAATAAATACTGTTATGTATAAATTACATAAATCTTAATTATGTTGAATTGGTTTACAGTGCTTTTCAGGTCTATTATATACTTCTACTTCTCTGCATATTCATCCTATTAATTTCTGAGGTATGATATAAACTCCACTAAAAATCTTAATTGACTTAAAGAATAACTGTAATATATAGTAGAACTATGTGTAAGCTTATTCTGTATTTTCCAAGTTTCCTGTAAATGTGTTATCATACTTTCATAATTAAAAAAAAAAAAACAAAAAGAAAAAGACTTCAATCCTTAAAAAAATGTGCCACTTTACTGAACTGGACTCAATAATGTTTAAGATGGGAAATTTTATGTTACATGTATTTTACACATTAAAAAAATGTCTGTTAAGGTAATGGGTTTCCCCAGTGGCTTGAGCAATGGGTAAAGAACCCGCTTACAATGCAGAAGATCTTGGTTCAGTCCCTGGGTTGGGAAGATCCCCTGGAAGAGGAAATGGCATCCCACTCTAGTATTCTTGCCTGGAAAATCCCATGGACAGAGAAGGCTGGTGGGCTACAGTCCACAGAGTTGCAAAGAGTTGGACACGACTGAAACAACTTAGCACGGTTATATGTAATACAGCCAACTTCACAGAGTTGCTGGGTGTACCAAAATCCACAATAATTTAATGTAAGTCACCATTCAGTCATCTCTGCAGTTACCAAAATTGGAGGATTCTCAAGTCCCTTACATTGTCCCCATATCCACAGAGGAGGAACTCTCAGATATGGAGGCCAACCGTATACAGGAGACTGACACCAGTATTCACATCATAACCCTATATAAAGGTAACCTTTAATATTGTTTGAATATTAGGTTGAAGAGAGTCACAACCTCCAGACTCTGATCCAGTCCCCTCACCCCCACCTCTACTCACACACACTCCCAGCTCCTGCTTTCATCTAGAAAAATGGGTCTCTCCACCCTTAGGCTGGAGCTGGGCTGACCCCCCACACTCTGGGTTTGCAGAGGTCTCTGTGGGAGGATGTGAACTCAGCGCCCAGTCTCCTACAGGAGAGGGTGACCCGAGACTTACTGGATCCTTGGAGCAGAGCCTGGAGCACTGGATCAGTCAGGGAGGCTGAAGGTAAGTCGTGCGGGACTGGAGCTGGGACATCTCCAAGAACAGAAGTGGGGAGTCCTGAGCACAGAAGATGGTCCTTACTCCTGAGTTGTTGGGGTGGGGTTGGGTTAGTTGGGGTGGGGCGGGTGGGGAGCATCTGCTGTATTGCTATCAGCTTGACTCCTCTGTGGTTACCCTCGGGGGAGGTTCCAAATTTTTTTTTGTGTGGTAAAATACGTATAACATAAAATTGGCTAGCTTAATGGTTTTAAGTTTGCAGTTCAGTCACATTAAATACATTCACTTCTTGTGCAACTAAACTCCAGGATTTTTTCCTTCTGGCAAAACAGAAACTCTGTACATGTTCAACTCCCACCCCCTTCCCCTTTCCCAGTTCCTGGCAATCACCATTCTACCTTTTGTCTCTATGACTCTGAGCACTCTAGGTTCTTCATTTCAGTGGAATCAAACAATATTTGTCCTTTACTGTCAGGCTTATTTCACTAGGTCCACTAGGTTCCTATCGTGGGCACATACCACATTAGCTCATCCACTCTTTGATCAATGCACCCTTGGGTTCCTTTCATGTTTTAGTTACTGTGAAAAACGCTGCTGTGAACATGAGTGTACACATGTCTCTTTCCCAGTGTGGTTTCAGTTCTTCTGGGTATATTCTCAGAGATAGAATTGCTGGATCATGTGGATCTAAGACTTTTATCTTCTTGTGATGGAGAAAATGTTGACATATTGAGGTATGGAGAAGTCATCTTGACTTATACACTGTTCAGTATGAACTTTGTGTGAACTAAAACAGCCTGTCCAGCCCTCATAGCTCATCTGCTTTAACCATTGAGGTAAAGAACGTCTGTTTGAAGATAAGAATGAGTAACTCCCTTCTCATGGCCTCCATGTTAACACTCCCTGGAAGATAATGTTCCGTTCCCAGACATCAGCTTCCCTGGTGGCTCAGACAGTAAAGAGTCTACCTGAAATATAGGGGACCC
>NW_024071008.1:0-8977 GCF_014754425.2 Oryx dammah
TTAGTTGTTGTGGTTAGTGCTGCTGTGAGCATGGCTCTGTAAATATCTCAAGGCCCCATGTTAACTTCTTTTGAATTTATATCCTGAAGTGGAATTGCTGAATCATGTGTCAGTTCTATTTTTTTTTTTTAAATTTTTCCAGGAGCCTTTAAACTGTTTTCTGTAGCAGTTGCACCATTTTGAAATCTATTCATAACACACAGGATCCAGTTGCTGTACGTGCTTGCCAACAGTTGTCCGTTTCTTTCGTTGCCTTTACGTTTCCTTTCCTTTCTATGTAAACACACACACAGTCATGCACAATTTTTTTCATATCCTTTTCCATTATTGTTTATCACAAATGATGAAATAGTTCCTTGTGCTATACAGTACGATCTTGTTTGTCTGTTTTATATATTATAGTTCGCATCTGCGAATCACCAGCTCCCAATCTATGCCTGCCCCACCTTTCCCCTCTTGGTAATCACATAGTCTGCTCTCTATGTCTGTGAGTCTGTTTCTGTTTCATAGGTTTGTTTATTTGTGTCATATTTTAGAGTCCATGTAAGTGATACCATACCATATTTGTCTTTCTTTTTATTAATTTTTATTTTTACTTTATTTTACTTTACGATACTGTATTGGATTTGCCATACATTGACATGAATCCACCACGGGTGTACCTGAGTTCCCAATCCTGAACCCCCCCTCCCACCTCCCACCCCATCTCCTCTCTCTGGATCACCCGTGTGCACCAGCCCCAAGCATCCTGTATCCTGCATCGAACATAGGATGGCGATTCGTTTCTTACATGATAGTGTACATGTTTCAATGCCATTCTCCCAAACTATCCCACCCTCTCCCTCTCCCTCTCCCTCAGAGTCCAAAAGTCCGTTCTGTACATCTGTGTCTCTTCTGCTGTCTCGCATACAGGGTTATCATGACCATCTTTCTAAATTCCATATATATATGTGTTCGTCTACTGTATTGGTGTTTTTCTTTCTGGCTTAACTTCACTCTGTATAATCGGCTCCAGTTTCATCCATCTCATTAGAATTGATTCATATAAAGTCTGCAAGCAGTAAGTGCTGGAGAGGGTGCGGAGAAAAGGGAACCCTCTTACACTCTTGGTGGGAATGCAAACTAGGACAGCCGCTATGGAGAACACTGTGGAGATTCCTTAAAAAGTTGCAAATAGAACTGCCAATTGACCCAGAAACCCCACTGCTGGGCATACACAGGAAGGAAATCAGAATTGAAACAGACACATGAATGTCAATGTTCATCGCAGCACTGTTTATAAAAGCCAGGACATGGAAACAACCTAGATGTCCATCAACAGATGAATGGATAAGAAAGCTGTGGTACATATACACAATGGAGTATTACTCAGCCATTAAAAAGAATATATTGTCTTTCTCTGTCTGACTTCCTAAGTATTCTTTTTAATGCTAGTGTAGATTCAAGTATTTACTTAACTTCGTTTTTGGAACATTTGTTGCTACTCTATAGAAATGTGATTGACTTTTAAAATATTTGTCTTGTATTCTGCCAGCTTTATATTAATTCTAATACTTGTGGTTTTCTTCAAGATTTTCTAGATACAAAAGTATGTCATCTCCAACAAAGTTTGACTTTTTCCTTTCCATTCTGAAGGCTGTTTTTTTTTCTTTTTTTTGAAACAACAGCAACAATTCCTTTTTGTTATCTGATTGCTCTGGTTATAGAACTGCCAGTATAATGTTGAGCCAAAGTGTGTAATAGACTTCCTTGTGGTGTTCCCTGTCTGAGAGGGAAAGCTTTCAGTTTTTCGTTGTTAAGTATGATGTTAGGTGTGGGTCTTTTACAGGTAGCCTTTGATTGAGAAAGTTCTCTTCTGTTCTTAGTTATTAAGTGCTTCTGTAACCCCTATTATGCAAAGGTGCTCGATTCAGGGAAATGCTTTTTCTGCAGGCAGATGTGTTTTTTGTTTCATTGTTTTAAAATGGCATAATGTTGATTGATTTTCGTATAATGAACCAACTTTGCATACCTCCGTAAATCCCATGTGATCATGGTGTACAATCTTTTATATATGTTGTTAGGTGTTGTTTGCCAGTATTTTGTTAAGGACTCTTTCACCTGGGTTCATAAGGGATATCGGTTGTGTGTGTGTGTGTGATGTCTCTGTCTGATATTGGGATGAGAAATACTGGCATCACTTTGCCTGCTGTGTGGGGAAGAGACCTGTGGAGTAAAGGATGAAGCATTATTGGATTTAAGTTTAGCCAGGATTAGAGGGAGAAATTTAGGATATATCAGAGTGGAATTGGGGTGAGATTATTAAGAGAGTTCATTCTCTATTTCCTAGGCCTGTGTTAAGTGCTTGACATTGAATTATGCTCTTTGTTAACTGTGTATAGATACTTTCTACTTTGAATTTGCTACCTATTTTTTTTATTAAGATTTATGAAATTAGAATTTGTGAATCAGTTGTAATGTGGATTTAAGAGATATTTTCTTCCAAGTTTACTACAAAACAAGATGCCATTGAATAGCTGATGCCTTTCAAAAAGAGCTGTTAACCTTTAATCTAAGAAATAAGCATGTGTGTCTTTAAGATACAGAAACACATTTAAAAGTTATAAATTTGCCCAAGAAGATGCAACTGGTGTGTGGTTAACCTAGAATTCCAATTTAATCTTCTTTGACTCCAAAGTCCATGTTTCTCAACACTGTACCATAGTGCTTTTGTAAAACTACTAGTACTTTGCATGTGATTTCACCTAATGATCAGTAGTGGTGGTGTATTGTTGTTTTTTTTTTTTTTCTTTTTTTAAATAGAAGAGATCAAAGTGAACATGGGAGAAAGCTATGATTCTAGCGTGATGTAGACTTCTGGTCATAGGTTTTTCAGCTGTCATTCAGAAATAACTTAGGCTTTGCAAATATGATCACTGGCGATTAATTAAGTTTTCAGCCAGAGATAATAACCAAAGAAACTGGCAAGTCCCTGTTCCAACTTTAAGGACTCCAAAAATTGAATTTCACACAATTTTCACGTCAGAAAATAAAATTCTTTTCGGTTTTCCTCAGCCATTAAAAGTGTAAAGCTCTAAAATTAAGAAATAAAAAGAAGAAGAAAAAGTGAAGCTCATTCTCAGCTCAAATAGACTGTGCGAAAACAAGGGCAGGCTGCCCTGCATTGATTGAAATGTACTTCCAAGAGGAGGGGCTTCAAGGTCCACTGTACCGTCACGTTCCTTAAGCAAAGAAGTTGCTTAAGGGAGGTCACCCCTGAGGGCTGAGAGTGCTGGACACCATCACTGGACTCCCCTGGTAGACTCGGAGGCTGCTCTCAGCCCTGTGGCCTGGCGACTGTGCCATCTGTTTTTTCTTTCTTCTGGTTCCATGACCCAAGACCCTTGAGATTCAGATTCAGCCTAACCACGCCCCCAGCAGGTTTTTTTTTTGTTTGTTTTTGATGGCAGTGGTGGGCGGGGGTGTCCATCGTCCGCGCATGCGCCTAACTCGGCCTGCTGGCCAGTCAGATTGCAGGCGCCAACAACTGTCAGCCAATCATCGGAGGCACCGGCTCTCCTGTAGGGGAAGCTGAGGCGGTTCCGCATACCTGAGGAGGCGTTGTCCCCTCAGGCTCTCCTCCACAGGCTTAATCCGGAAACTGCCTAGGGCAGGTGAGCGGCTGGCAGTTCTGGCACCTCTGCCAGCGGGGACCGGTTAGGACTGGAGCGTGGTGCAGCCAAAGCGCTGCCTGAGGGTTAAAGGGAGGGTTTCTGGAGTCCCCACTCGCACGGGGCCTTGATCGGCTGTGCGGCCTGTGAGGGCCCGGGACCGGACTCACAGGCCTCAGGCTCCTTTTGCCCACTCCGGTCTCTATTCTGGGCGGGCTCTTCTCTCCAGCAGCATTCCTGCCCGTGAGGGGCGGGGGGGCGGGAGGGGGGACAATCCAGCTCGGGGAAAGTGCCTCTTAGGCCCCTGACACCCGGCCCCCACCCAGCTTTCCTGTGGAATGGAACCGAATGTATTTAAACACACACATAAAAATCTTCATGGCCGGTTTGTGACTTGGGCCAACCCGGTTCTGCACTCAGGCACAGTAAGGCGGGCACAGGAAAAAAAAAAAAATCGATCTAGTGGCCTCTCCACTGCCCTGGTGCTTTGGTCGTTTTACTTTTTCCTCTGCCTTTCCTCGGATTCCAGGTCTGTCCTGTCCCTGGGGGCCGCGAGATTCAGGCCTTTGATTCGGGAAGTTGACAGATGAGGTATTTGTTTGTGTGTTACTGAGAGAAGGGAGGTGGGAGGAAGAAGCTCCGGGAAGAGGAATTCAATCACTTGCTCTGGTTGAGTGTGAGACGCCTGGTCAGCATCCGTAGGGTAGGACCAGGTGGGGCCTGGGGGGATAGAATGTTCCCGGAAAAGGTGACTCCCCCTGACCTTTCTTTCTGCTCGCCACCAGGATGTGACCATTTGCTGCCTGGGAAGTCTGAAGCGCTCAGGTTTTCAGTGTGCCCCTGAGGTAAGGTGACAGACATCTATACAATAAGGGAGAAAGTTGTGTCTTTCTTCCCTTCCGTTTTTCTCCTTTCATTCGTGGGCTGCCACGTTGCTGTGGAGAGAGAGTATTCCTGATGAGGGATTACCTGACCCTGATTGCCGGTGCTGACTTCAGGGCAATCATGGTTTCAGGTTTGCAGATTTCTGAGTTGCAGCCTTAAAAACAGGCAGGGTGGATCGAGCCCATATGCATGGCAGTGCAAGAGCCAAGTCATAAGCACTGGAACTGCATGGGACTCCCTGCCTGGGAATGTTTTTGATCAGTTCATAAACCTAAGTAGAGTTCTAGGAATAATCCCAGATTTTGTACACTTAGTAGTTCTAGGTTCCATTCATATCAATGTAATAGTATGTGATAAAAATGCCAAATTCCTTAGTAGTATCTAAACTACTCCCCTCTCCAGCAGCCAACCCTACCTCCCCCAAACAACCCACACGTGCAAGAAAGCAATGTTGCTATTGTGACAACTGGAAATAGGTACTGGTGAATCAAAGGACTTTTGTAAATGCTAAGAATGTTTGTAAAAAACCTTGCCTCTGATTCAGGATGGTTTTACCATGTTCTTTTTAAGAGTTGTGTTGACCAGCTGACTTGTGTCAGCACTGTGTACACAGGTTGAGGAATATTCTGGAATAGACTGCATTCATAAGAAGAACACTTAGTAGTTATTAAATCAATGCATAATTCAATATAAAGGCAAAATAAAGAGGAAAAAGAAAAAAAACCCAAAAAAAAACAACAGGCAGGGTAACTTGCTTTCTCCTGCCTTCTTGAAAGAAAAAAAAGTAAGAGCACCGTGGGTTGTTAAGCTGTGTAGAGCTCACACCTACCCCTTGGTGAGGCTAAAATGGAGCAATGCACATATCCTAAGGTTTTAGCTACAAAAGCAAAGCAATGCAGGTGTGGGTGTTCCCGGGTGGCCTGGTGATGAGGATTCTGGGCTTTCACTGCAGTGGTCTGGATTCAGTCTCTGGTCAGGGAACTGGGACCCCACAAGCCAAGCAGCATGGCCAAATGAAGAAATGAATAAAGTGGTTCATTCAGAGAAAATGTGTTGTGATTTAACCTGTTTTTATGTGGGATTACTTGCTCATTTCTGTACCCTTAAGGGCTTTATTTCATTAAGTAAGTGAACTCCACTGGATGGGGGCGGGGGACCATCTGAGTTCCTTTCCTGCCAGTAGACAAGATCAAAGGTAGCTCTCTGCCCAGCAACTTGTGCCTCCTACAGCTGTGTTGTATACTTATCTTGCTGGTACAGCTTTGGACTTGGCATGTTTTGTTTTGGTTGCAACATGTGGCTTCATAGGAGATTAGTTCCCCAAGCAGGGATCCTGGCAGTGAGAGGGCTGAGTCCTAACCAAACCACACTGGACTGCCAGGCAACTCCTGATTTTAGGTGCTTTGGTTTGTTTTGTATTTTTTTTTTTTTAATTTTGCTATAGCTATAGGAGAATTCTTCTGTGTGTAAGTATGATGTGAACAGTATCATAAGTTGAAATGTTTGTGTGGTACATATGATCTCAAAATTGAATAGTTTGAAAGAACTTAACACTTGTTATCTCTTGGCCTAGGATCTCTGCTGAGGTAGTAGTCAAGCTTTTATCTGGCTTGGCAACCTCTGAAGACTTAGCTTGTTGAATCTAAGCTCTCTCACTTGGCTCTACTCATGAAGCCTCAGTTCCTCCTTCTGTGGGCCTCTCCAAGGGGCTTCTCTTGTGGAGGCTGCTGTCTTTTCTCAGAATGAGTGATTCAGGAAAGAACCTGCACCCATGATAAAGTGCAGAGTCTTTTTCCAGATGTTACACATCTTCACTTTTGTATTTGCTTAGTCTCAGAGGTCAACCCTGTGATAGATTGAGAGAGAACTACACAGGAGTGGGAATATCAGGAGATTCGATTCACTGAAGGCTGGTTACCATACCCATTAATCCACCAATGCCAGCCTTTTTTTTTCATATGATCTCAGTTCTGTGACTGTGAGCAAATTATTTGGCTTGTGTACTCTTCTTCTGTGCTGCTGCTGCTGCTGCTGCTGCTGCTGCTGCTGCTGCTGCTAAGGCACTTCAGTCGTGTCCGACTCTGTGCAATCCCATGGAGAGCAGCCCACCAGGCTGCCCCATTCCTGGGATTCTCCAGGCAAGAACACTGGAGTGGGTTGCCATTTCCTTCTCCAATGCATGAGTGTGAAAAGTGAAATAGAAGTCGCTCAGTCGTGTCCGACTCTTTGAAACCCCATGGACTGTGGCCTACCAGGCTCCTCCGTCCATGGGATTTTCCAGGCAAGGGTACTGGTGTGGGTTTCCTTTGCCTTCTCCAGCTTGGGTGCTCTCCGGCTTGATCTACTCGATTCTTGAACTACTCCGTTCTTGACCTAGTCATTTCTTGATATTCTAGCAAGTCTCCTCTTTGTCCTGGTTTAAGTTTTTTGTTTCTCTGGATGGTTCCCATCAGCAAACAGACTGACTATCATGTGACCTCTCGTTAAAAATCCATCTTTTGGTGACACGTCCTGCAGCTGCTGCTTTTATTTCACATTTGCTTATTATAGACTTCTGCAGAGTTGTTCGTAGACTTTGTTATCTCGAGTTCTTTGTTTCCTTTAAAGCCACTCTTGTCAAGGCCACAAGGGAATTTCAAATGTTTAACTCAGTGGTCAATTGTTAGTTGTTATTTTATTTAATTTATTGGCAGCCTTGATCAGAGTAGTTTGTTTCCTGCTCCCTGAAAAAAATGTTTCACTTGGATTACAGAGTGCTTCTCTTTCCTGCTTCTCTTCCACCTACAGTTCTCCCACGTACAATGTGTGATCTTTGCGTCTGGCTTTATTCAGATGTCATATTTTCTTTTTAGATATTTATTTATGTAGCTATGTGGCATGTGGGATCTTAGTTCCCAGCCCAGGGATGGAACCTGTGGAGAGTCTTAAACACTGGATCTCCAGGAAAGTCCCCTAGTTTGTGTATTTTCAAGATTCATCCATTTCATGGCTGTATAGCGGTGAATGTTTTTGTTTTCTTTTGATGGCTGAATATGGTATATGAATATGGTAAATGGGTTCCATGTAGTCCATTTTGAGCATATACCAACAGTGTATCCATTCGTCAATTAATGGATGATACTTGGATGGTGTACTCTTTGTGGCTATTGTGAGTAATGTGGCTGTGGACACTGATTTTGCATGGAGTGAACATTTTCACTTTTTGTGGATATATACCAAAGAGGGAAATTGCTGGATCATTTGGCTCCTCTATATTTAATTTTTGAGGTACTGACAAACCACTTTTCCAAAGTGGTTGTACCATTTTACAGCAATTACATCAACAATATCTGAAGATTACTTTTCTCCACATGCTCTGCAGCGCTTGTTATTATTCCTGTTTTTGATTGGGTGTGAAGTCGTATGGGTGTGAAGTAGTATCTCAGTGAGACTGATTTACATTTTGCTAGGGGCTTCCCTGGTGGCTCAGAAAGAAAAGCGTCTTCCTGCACTGCGGGAGACCTGGGTTTGATTCCTGGGTCGAGAAGATCCCCTTGAGAAGGAAATGGCAATCCACTCCAGCACTCTTGCCTGGAAAAATCCCATGGACAGAGGAGCCTGATAGGCTACAGTCCATGGGGTTGCAAAGAGTCAGAAATATCTATTCAAATTCTTTTGCTGGTTGTTTAATCCTTTTTTTTTTCTAATTGTTGTAGAAAGCATCTAACTTAACGATTTACCATTTTAACTGTTTTTGAATGCTAAGTATTTCACACATTTTCATCAGGCTTTTGGAGAAAGAAATGGCAACCCACTCCAGTATTCTTGCCTGGAGAGTCCCAAGGAGAAGGGACCTGGTGAGCTTTAGTCCATGGGGATGCAAAGTTGGGCACAACTGAGTGACTAACACGTACACACACACATAGTCACGGTGTTGTTTTGTTGTTGTTATCATTGTTTTAGCCATGCTGTGCAGCTTGAATGACAGTTCCCTGGTTGAGGATCATACCCAGGCCCCTGATAGGAAACCGTGGAGTCCTAACCTCTGCACTACCAGGGAATTCCTTATGACAATGTTATGAAACAGCTCTCTACCCCTTTTCATCTTGCAAAACTGAAACTCTATACCCATCACCTGTCCCATTAAACAACTCTTCTTTTCTTCCTTGTTTACCTAGACCGTGGACTCCATCGTTCTTTTTTGTTTCCTTTCTATTGCTTGACTATGTTAGATATTTCATAGAAGTAGAAACTTACAGTATTTGTCTTTTTTTATGACTGGCTTATTTCATTTGGCTTGATGTCTGAAATGATCATGCATGTTGTAGCATGTGACAGAATTTTCTATATATGGCTAAATAATGTATCATTGTCTGTATATATCACATTTGCTGGACAGTTAGATGCTTCCACCTGTTAGTTGTTGTGGTTAGTGCTGCTGTGAGCATGGCTCTGTAAATATC
>NW_024071009.1:0-8972 GCF_014754425.2 Oryx dammah
ATATGAAAGTGCCTCCAGCAGACCTGTGGTGTCTTGGGCCCCTGCTTTGGCTGGCTCGGACCATTCTTTTAAATTTTACCAGTTTACACAGTTGTCTTAGTTTACGGTGTATAGCAAAATGAATCTAAAATATATACACTCCTTTTTTTATTCTTTTCCTATATAGGTCATTATAGAGTTCCCTGTACTTTACATTTGTTTCTTATAATTATCTATTTTAATATTTTATATATAGTAGTATGTATGTGTCAATCCCAGTCTTTCAGTTTATCCCTAACCCTTCCCTTATCCCCCAGTAAGCATAAGTTTATTTTCTACATCTGTGACTCTGTTTCTGTTTTGTAGATAAGGTCATTTGTTGCCTTTTGTTAGAATTCATGTGTAAGCAATATCATATTCTGTGTTTCTCTATCTGACATACTTCACTTAGTATGAAAATCTCTAGGTCTATCCATGTTGCTGCAAAGGGCATTCTCTGCCCTTTGTTATGGCTGGATAATATTCCATTGTATATACGATACCACATATCTTCCTTACCCATTGCTCTGTTGATGGACATTTAGGTTGCTTCCATGTCCTGGCTATTGTGAATAGAGCTGCAGTGAACATTAGGGTGCATGTACCTTTTGGAATTAAGGTTTTCTCTGGAGATATGCCCAGGAGTGGGATTGCTGGATCACGTGGTAGCTCTGGTTTTAGTTTTTAAAGGAACTTCCATATCATTCTCCATAGTGACTGTACCAGTTTACATTCCCAGCAACAGGATAGGAGCATTTCTTCACATCCTCTCCAGCACTTATTGTTTATACATTGTTTGATGATGGTCATACTGACCAGTATGAGGTGAGACCTCACTATAGTTTTGATTTGCATTTCTTTAATAATTAGAGATGTTGACCATCTTTTCATGTGCTTTTTTCCCATCTGTATGTCTTCATTGGAGAGTGTCTGTTTTAATCTTCTGCCAATATTTTGATTGGGATTTTTTTTATATTGAACTTCATGAACTGTTTGTGTATTTCAGAGAGTAATCCCTTGTCAGTCACTTTGTTTGCAAATATTTTTCCCCATTCTGAAGATTGTCTTTTCAGTATTGTTTATGGTGTTCTTTGCTGTACAAAATCTTTTAAGCTTAATTAGGTCCCATTAGTTTATCTTTTATTTTCATTACTCTAGGAGGTTGATCAAAAAAGATCTTGCTGAAATTTGTGTAGAGAGAATTCTCCCTGTGTTTTCATCTAAGAGTTATATGTTGTCTGGTGTTACATATATGTCTATAATCCATTTTGAGTTTATTTTTGTGTATGATGTTAGGGAGTGTTTTAATTTTATTCTTTTACATATAGCTGTCCAATTTTTCCAGCACCACTTATTGAAGAGACTGTCTTTTCTCCACTGCATATTCTTGCTTCCTTTGTCATAGGTGACCTTAGGTGAATGGGTTTATCTCTGGACTTTCCATCTTGTTCCATTGATCTATATTTCTGTTTTTGGTGCCAGCAGCATATTGTTTCTGTTACTGTAGCTTTGCAGTATAGTCTGAAGACAAGGAGCCTGATTCTACCCAGCTTCAAATTTCTACTTTGTTTTTCTCAAGATTGCTATGGCTTTTCATGGTATTATGTGTTTCCATACAAAATGTAAAAGTTTGTGTTCTAATTCTGTGAAAAATGCCATTGGTAGTTTGATAAGGATGGCACTGAATCTGTAGATTACTTTGGGTGGTTTGTTTCTTTGTTTACTGTAGGTCTTTGTTGAGAACTTTTATCATTTTATCTTTCTTTAAATTGGTTGAGGTCCATGCAACTGTAGTAAGCTGACCTTCTGAACATTCCAGGTAGTGTTCTGTACGAGGATGGAGAGAACCAAATTTACTATTAAGCTTTGTGTACAGCTTAGGGTTTAGGTCTAACATTAGGGCTACTTGGATCTCTTGGTTGTAGGTGTCTGGGGTACTGGGCAGAGAAAGAGTCTCTGTAACAAAGAACGGTGTCCTCACTGCTGTGTGGGTACCAGATGAGTAGCTGTTGGGGTGCACGGCATGAATTCACCATCCCTAACTATTCCATAGCAGTAACCCTGAATCATAGTCTTTGATAATGGAACAACAAGAGTATATTTTAGATTTAAAAGCACTGGCTCTTAGAACCCATTGCCTTGTTTTTATGGTTGCAACTGCAACTACATTGGATGTAGAAAGTGAAATTATACAATGAAAATTGGAGCCATAAGAACAAAAATCTGAATAATGACATGTGAAAGTGAAAGTCACTCAGTCATGTCTGACTCTTTGTGACCCCATGAACTGTTGCCTGCCAGGCTTATCTGTCCATGGAGTTTCCCAGGCAAGAATACTGGATTGGGTTGCCATTTGCTTCTCCAGGGGATCTTACTGACCCAGGGATTGACCTGGGTCTCCTGCATTGCAGGCAGATTCTTTACCAACTGAGCCACCAGGAATGACCTTGAATAATGACATGACCCTAACCTATATAATACTGTAAAGTGTATCTCAATCCAGTTGGAATTAATAGGATAAATGACAGAAATCATAAGGACCTACGAGAATCAGAAGAGACTAGGAAGTGCTGGCAATAATACACAGAAGAACTGTACAGGAAAGATCTTAATGATCTGGATGACCATGATGGTGTGGGCACTCACCTAGAGCCAGACTTCTTGGAGTGTGAAGTCAAGTGGGCTTTTGGAAGCATTACAATGAACAAAGCTAGTGGAGGTGATGCAATTCCAGCTGAGTTATTTCAAATCCTAAAAGGTGATGCTGTTGAAGTGCTGCACTAAATATATCAGCAAATTTGGAAAACTCAGCAGTGGCCACAGGACTGGGAAAGGTCAATTTTCATTCCAGTCCCCCAGATGGGCAATGTGAATGTTCAGGCTACCATAAAATTGCACTTATTTCTCATGCTAGTAAGGTTATGCTCAAAATCATTCAAGCAAGGCTTCAACAGTACATGAACTAGAAACTTTGAAATGTACAGGCTAGTTTTATAAAAAGCAGAGGAACCAGAGAACAAACTTCCAACATTTGATGGATCATACAGAAAGCAAGAGAATTCCAGGAAAATGTCTGCTTCATTGACTACACAAAAGCCTTTGATTGTGTGGATCAGTACAAACTGTTGAAAATTCTGAAAGAGATAGGAATGCCAGATCACTTTACCTGTCTCCCGAGAAACCTGTATTCAGGTGAAGAGCAACAGTCAGTATCAGACCTAGAACAATGGACTGGTTCAAAATTGTAAAGAAGTATGACAAGGCTGTATATTGTTACCCTACTTATTTAACTTATATGCAGAATATATTATGTGTAGTTCCAGGCTGGATGACTCACAAACTGGAGTCACAATTGCCGGGAAAAATATCAATAACCCTAAATATACAGATGATACCATTCTAATGGCAGAAATTGAAGAGACTGAGAGTTTACAATAATAAAATATCCCACTAATAGAAAGAAGAATTGATGCTTTTTAATTGTGGTGCTAGAGAAGACTCTTCAGAGTCCTTTGGACTGCAAGAAGATCAAAGCAGTCAATCCTAAAGGAAATCAGTCCTGAATACTCATTGGAAGGACTGATGCTTAAGCTGAAACTCCAATACTTTGGCTACCTGACACGAAGAGCCAGCTCATTAGAAACCCTGATGCTGGGAAAGATTGAAGGCAGGAAGAGAAGGGGATGACAGAGGATGAGATGGTTGGATGGCATCACCGACTCGAAGGACATGAGTTTGAGCAAGCTCTGGGAGATAGTGAAGGACGGGGAAGCCTGGTGTGCTGCAATCTGTGGCATCACAAAGAGTCAGACACAACTTAGTGACTGAAGAACAACAATATGGTTAATGCTTTCTAAATTCATAATACTTTAAAAAACTTACTTCTTCATTTGGCTCCACTGGGTCTTAGTTGGGACACGCGGGATCTTCAGTCTCAGTTGTGACAGGCAGGACTTTGGTTGCAGCAGGTGAGCTCTCAGTTGTGGAATGCGGAATCTAGTTCCCTGACCAGGGATCAAACCTCAGCCCACTGATTGGGTGCTTGGATTCTTAGTTATTGGACCACCAGGGAAGTCCCTCCGGGTGGGTTTTTTTTTTTAACTGTATTATTATCTCAGTCATCAGAAGTAATATTATGAGTAATACTATCATTACATGCAAATGATTTAAATGTTATAAAGAAGTCTTCTCAGTACTATATATAAAATAGATACTAAAAACGACCTTCTGTATTGCAAAGGGAACTCAAGTTGATACTCTGTAATGACATTTATGGGAAAAAATAACTTTAAAAGAGTGGATTATATGTATGACTAATTCACATAACTGTACACCTGAAACTAACACAACTTTTTAAATCAACTATACTCCTTTAAAACTCATAAAAATAAAGGAGTCTTCTTCATAAAGTGACAGAAGGACCTGTGTGAGGGTTTGAGAAGGAGACTGACTTTGTTCCTCTCCTTCCTCATTTAGATTTGGATATCGGGCAGGTTGGCCTGGTGCTGTCTCTTATGCTTACACTCACGGGGATGTTCCAGTGGTGCATCAGGCAAAGTGCCGAAGTGGAGAATATGGTGATGACTATTTTTCCATTCTTAGCATTTTCAAGTCTCCTTGCTGTTAAATGGCATAAAAACAATTCTTAGGTAAAATAGTAAAACTATTATTTCACATCGTAGTTAACAAAGTTTTTTAACATTCTTCTTCATCTGCTTAAAGTTAATATAAAATAAAATATATACATCTTTTCTCAGTCTTATGTGTGCCATGTCAGAAGGTTTTATATTCATCACAAACTGTCCTCAAATACAATAAATGTCTGTAGGAGAGAGGTTCTGAAATCCTGGAGAGAAACTAATTTCTTAGCAACTTGGTTATCTTTGTTTCTGAATAGGTGATTCCTCATATTTTGTAAAATAGAGAATTCAGTTTTTTGAGGTTTCTTTAATTAAAATGTTCCTATCTTCTGCCCTTCCCCCATTTTATCATTTATTCTTGTGTGTGTTGAACACCTGAAATTTCTGGTGGCCCTTCTTTCTGGTAGGATAAGCTCCCTCTCAGAAAGTGCTCTCAAAGGTGTGGAGTCATGGTTGTTTAGGAGGCCTTGGTCAATATGTAAATTATGCACTTTTGAATATTTGCAGCTTCTCCTAAAGGGAGAAAAACAATAAAAATGAAATCTTTCCACTTCTCGCTTCTAATAGAATAGAAAGTGACTAATAATTAAATGGAGGTTTGATGACCATCCAGGTCTGTTATCTGTAATACATGACCCTTCTGTAGCCACACATTACTGACTGGTGTCCATAAATATTCTTTTCTTTGACAAAATGCTCTTGTTTTTCATTCAGGAGTGAAAAGTGGATCAATAAAATCTTAGCATTCATTTCTCTAATTCTTTTAGTGTTAATATACAGTTGGAGGAAGTAACTGTAAGTAAAAGTATTGAAGATGACAAACAAATCTGCAGTTCATCCAAGGCCTCATCAAACTCTCACTTCTGTCCTTTGTGGATGCTAAGACCTGGGATATTCTGAACCATATAAAATCAGATATAAAGATAAAAAAAGGAAAATGTCTCATTTACCATCTCTGAACATCCATAAACAAGGCTCTCTGATACTAACTCATGTGATGTCATATGTGTTTCAGATGATTTCAGTAGAAAGGGGGATTAAATATACAGACCTTGAGAAAGAAGCACCCTGGAAACGTGAGTATCGTCCGCCACCATTCTGGCCCCATAGAGGAAAGATTGACTTTTATCATATTAACTTCAGGTACAGCTTGGATGGGCCTCTGGTGTTGAAGAACTTGAGAGCACCCACTGACCCAAGAGAAAAGGTTAGTTTAAGCCATTTGCCTCTTTAAAATCCAGCTAAAGTTTTAGCACCACATCTGTTCTTGGTTTCCTTGTCAGTGTGTTGGGGGTGGGGGGAGAGCTCTTTGTACCTCATGGATGCAGATTTAATCAGTGATATGTAGGTGAATCTTTCTTGGAAACTGACCACGGAATGGAGATGCAAGCATTTTTTATCCCTTGTATTGTGAGCTCCCTCATAGTGGTTGGTGGGCCCTGGGCTCAATTTTAATCTGACCCAGGACACTATATGTGATATCTGATTATTCATACAAAGTCTGGGAAGTCAGTCCTAGCTCCCTGTCCCTAATTCTCCACTATTTCCTTTCCATCTTTTCTTCTTTGTATTTCTGAAATCTTCTCTTCCTCCCAAGGTGCACTCTTCAACCTGCTCCTCTTTCTCTTGGCCTTTTCTGTAGACTTGTCCTCCTACACATCCACGCTGAGCTGCCATCCCCCTGCCCTCCCCCAACAGACTGCTTCTTTCTTTAGCACAGATCTGATCCTTACTGGGCTGGGAGAGCTGCTGCTGGAACCAGAGCACAGCCCCAAGTCCACTCCAGCAGGGGCCATGGGGTGAGCTCATTGTTACTAGAGTGGAGCCCAGAATCATGACTCAGTCAGGGCCTAGAGATTTGCTCAAAGTCAAAAGCAAATTGAACAGAGCAGGGAAGATCCTCATAGGAGATATCAGAGAGACTTGTGAGCTGAACCAGCCAGTGCCCATGTCTGCTGTGATGTTCCTTTATACTCAACTTGAGGCCCTTGGCCTGGACCTGGGCAGACTCCTGAAGAAGAGAATAAACCAGAGCAGACAAGTTGGTAAAAAGCTCTTCCTCATCTCCCTCTGCAGCCAGAATGTCTCCTGACTTACACACACCACTACACTCTGGTTGTGTGTAGGTTCTCCCAAAGCACCACATCCTCCCAGCTTCCAGTGTACAGTCTGCCCTCTGCCTCAGAGACCTTCCCCTCTGTCATCTAGATGGTGAAAGTCTCCTCATTTTCTGAGGGGACTCTAATGCATCTTTGAGACCCTCAATTCTTCCTTAGTGTCTTATATACTCTTTGAAGGTAGCATTCACAGTACAACTATGTTCAAAGCAGACAAAAGTTGGAAGGAACTAATCCTTACAATGAAATATCCAATGTTTAAAAGGAGGAAAATTTTGACCCATGGTTAAACCTTGACAACATCTTGCTAAATGTCAGACATGAAAGGAACAAATACTCTGATTCTGCTTTTGTGAAGTGGTGAAATTCTATGAATTTGACAGAGTGGTGAAATTCTATGAATTTGACAGAGTGGTCAAATTCAAGAAGACAGGAAGTAGGATGGTAGTCTCCAGGGACTTGGGGAGTGGCAATGGGGAGTTGTTTGTTTAATGGTTATAGAATTTCAGTTTTATGATGAAAAAAAAAAAAATCTTGAGCTTGGTTGCATACCATGTGAATGTACTGAACATTAAACCATCCACTTAGAAGTGGTTAAGTAGTTAAATTTTATGTTATGTCAACTTTATCGTAATTAAAAGGTAAGATAGCATCTGTGTCGTGCTTTGTAATTTGAGGTCTGTATCTCATGGTACCTTGAGGCTTTTTAAAATCAAGGAGCATCTCATTTTCATCTTTGTTCCCTAGAAAGTGGCATTCTGCAGGGCTTAGAGAGGGTGCTGAGGAACTGCTGTCTGCAAGGGTGAGTAACACACAGGTGTGAGCAGCCAGTAGCCAGAAAATACACACAAGACAACTGCATGAACAACTAAAAGAACTGCTCTTTAACTCTTTCCACCACAAGCCCCAGTGGACTATAGCTGTAGTTTAATGACTGATACCCTTGTAACATGAAAATACATATTCAACTTATTGCCAAAAGGATACCCAGGGAGCAGCTTCAGTTAGTTGCGGCACTAAAGGTGACTCGTAATTATTTCCAGTTCCATTGCAGTTCAGGAAGAGGCTGAGGACTGTTTTGTTGGGAAAACATTAACCACAGCTCTTGATACAATCCTGTCCCTGAGAGCACTGTAGGTGATGTTGGCTTACTCTCGGACAATGTGTCTGTCAGATTTTCTGTTGTAAATGTGATTCTGTTAATTTGCACTTGTCTTAATTTTCCCCAAAGCCATAAAATAGGAATTATTTAAGAAACTCTGCAGTACAGCTTATGAACATAATAGATTCTATTCTTCCTTCTTAAAAACTGAAAATCATAGGATTATTGAGATTCCAAAATGTGTGAGGGCAAATTGAATTTGGAAACTGAATTAATGATTGTGGTAGCTTGACTTTTTATCTCTGACTTGATCTATTCTCTGTATCACAGATCAGTTCAGTCGCTCAGTTGTGTCCAGCACTTTGTGACCCCATGGACTGCAGCACCAGGGCTCTCTGTCCATTACCAACTCCTGGAGCTTGCTCACACTCATATCCTTCAAGTTGGTGATGGCATCCAACCATCTCATCCTCTGTCATCCCCCTCTGCTCTAACAACGTTAGCTTCATTTCTGTGTTTAGAGATAATACCCTTGCAGCGTGTTCAGGAAGTGATTCTACTCCACCAGTGAACATCCCAGGTTCCCTCTCCTGCTAACCTGTCCCACCCCATCACTCTGGGTCACCCCTTTGGTGCTGGGTTTGATTGAAAGAGGCTGCTGTGGGGGATGTGGGCGTGAGCCTGCCCAGCCGAAATGGGGCTTTGTTCTCTTTCCGTTGTTTCCTCTGCTGTCCTGATTCCTGAAAGTTAGAGTCAATAGGAGAGTGTAGTAGGTATTACATAGAATTCTGATTCATGGAAGAAATAGCAAGTAAAAATAAAGACCCCAAATGAGGTAAATAGCGCCTTAATCTTCCCAGTTAGATTCTGAACACTGGTTGCAATTTTCATTTAGGTGGTTTTATGGTTGATTTAATGATGTTAGAGTTCTGGGACATTTTAAAGCATTTTTCCAGCTTTTGAGATAGATTGGTTTTGGTTTGTTATTTTTTTCTTGCTCAGAGCTCTTACTTCTACAATACACTTTTAGAGATGCTTATTAGACCTTGCTGTAA
This sequence comes from Oryx dammah, assembly GCF_014754425.2. Taxonomy (NCBI): domain Eukaryota; kingdom Metazoa; phylum Chordata; class Mammalia; order Artiodactyla; family Bovidae; genus Oryx; species Oryx dammah. The sequence continues at coordinate 8,933 of NW_024071009.1, forward strand.
TGTGCAAAAATATTAGTTTCCTACATTTTCTCCTTTTTTA
>NW_024071010.1:0-8971 GCF_014754425.2 Oryx dammah
AGGCATATCCTCCCAGCCTGCTGGGAGTTGAAAAGAGAGCCACAGAGGAGAGGAGATGGAGGTCAAGTGGAAGCTGAGGTTAGTGTGCAAACATCCTGGCTTAGGTGAAATGGGCCCCCCGTGGTCAACCACAGGCTACCAGCCCTAGAAAAGCATGAATTCATAGTGCTGACCAAGTCCTACAAGAAAGGGCTGGGGGCAGAGAGATGAGCTGGAACCAAGACCTTCAGGATTCTCAATTTCTCAGCAAAACCAAGAGCTGAGAGAAGATAGGCTGAGAGCCTAGGATTCATGCAGGATGGTATAGTGGGATGAAGACTCGCTCATCCTATCCGATAACCCTAGCACAAGCCCCACCATCGAGCTCCCCCTTGGCTCAAGAGCTAAAATCAGAATGAAAACCCTCACAGCAGAGGACAAACTCCAGAACTGCTGGCAGATGCTAGGAATACAGTGGTGCTTGCTTGGGAACTTTGGAGTTTGCCTCTGCGTTCTGAGGTACCACCCTGTCCTGACATGGAGCCCTTAGCCTGGTCTCTGCAGAGAGTCTTTCAGAATTCTAGAGAAAGGATAACAGCTGATCTTTCAATAGAACTCTTCAGGCCAGAGGGAATGGCCGGACATACTTAAAGTGATGAAAGAGAAAAACCTACAGCACAGTTTAGGTACCCAGCAAGGATCTCATTCAAATATGAAGGCAAAATCAAAAGCTTTACAGACAAGCAAAAGCTGAGAGAATTCAGCACCACCAAACCAGCTCTCCAACAAATGCTAAAGGATCTTCTCTAGACAGGAAATAGAGAAAGGGTGTATAAAATCGAACCCAAAATAACAGAGTAAATGGCAATGGGATCATTCAGTTCAGTTCAGTTCAGTCTCTCAGTCGTGTCTGACTCTTTGCGAACCCATGAATCTCAGCACGCCAGACATCCCTGTCCATCACCAACTCCCAGAGTTCACTCAGACTCACGTCCATCGAGTCAGTAATGCCATCCAGCCATCTCATCCTCTGTCGTCCTCTTCTCCTCCTGCCCCCAATCCCTCCCAGCATCACAGTCTTTTACAATGAGTTAACTCTTCGCATGAGGTGGCCAAAGTACTGAAGTTTCAGCTTCAGCGTCATTCCCTCCAAAGAAATCCCAGGGCTGATCTCCTTCAGAATGGACTGGTTGGATCTCCTTGCAGTCCAAGGGACTCTCAGGAGTCTTCTCCAACACCACACTTCAAAAGCATCAATTCTTCGGTGCTCAGCTTTCTTCACAGTCCAACTCTCACATCCATACATGACCACTGGAAAAACCATAGCCTTGACTAGATGGACCTTTGTTAGCAAAGTAATGTCTCTGCTTTTCAATATGCTACGTAGATTGGTCATAACTTTTCTTCCAAGGAGTAAGCATCCTTTAATTTCATGTCTGCAGTTACCATCTGCAGTGATTTTGGAGCCCAAAGAAATAAAGTCTGACACTGTTTCCCCATCTATTTCCCATGAAGTGATGGGACCGGATGCCATGATATTAGTTTTCTGAATGTTGAGCTTTAAGCCAACTTTTTCACTCTCCACTTTCACTTTCGTCAAGAGGCTTTTTAGCTCCTCTTCACTTTCTGCCATAAGGGCGGTGTCATCTGCATATCTGAGGTTATTGAGATTTCTCCTGGCAATCTTGATTCCAGCTTGTGCTTCTTCCAGCCCAGCATTTCTCATGATGTACTCTGCAGATAAGTTAAATAAGCAGGGTGACAATATACAGTCTTGACGTACTCCTTTTCCTATTTGGAACCAGTCTGTTGTTCCATGTCCAGTTCTAACTGTTGCTTCCTGAACTGCATATAGGATTCTAAAGAGGCAGGTCAGGTGGTCTGGTATTCCCATCTCTTTCAGAATTTTCCACAGTTTATTGTGATCCACACAGTCAAAGGTTTTGGCATAGTCAATAAAGCAGAAATAGATGTTTTTCTGGAACTCTCTTGCTTTTTCCATGATCCAGCGGATGTTGGCAATTTGATCTCTGGTTCCTCTGCCTTTTCTAAAACCAGCTTGAACATCTGGAAGTTCATGGGTCATGTATTGCTGAAGCCTGGCTTGGAGAATTTTGAGCATTACTTTCCTAGCGTGTGTTTTGAGTGCAATTGTGTGGTAGTTTGAGCATTCTTTAGCATTGCCTTTCTTTGGGATTGGAATGAAAACAGTCCTGTGGCCACTGCTGAGTTTTCCAAATTTGCTGGCATACTGAGTGCAGCACTTTCACAGCATCATCTTTCAGGATTTGAAACAGCTAAACTGGAATTCCATCACCTCCACTAGCTTTGTGCGTAGTGATGCTTTCTAAGGCCCACTTGACTTCACATTCCAGGATGTCTGGCTCTAGATGAGTGATCACACCATTGTGATTATCTGGGTCGTGAAGATCTTTTTTGTACAGTTCTTCTGTGTATTCTTGCCACCTCTTCTTAATATCTTCTGCTTCTGTTAGGTCCATACCATTTCTGTCCTTTATCAAGCCCATCTTTGCATGAAATGTTCCCTTGTTATCTATAATTTTCTTGAAGAGATCTCTAGACTTTCCCATTCTGTTCTTTTCCTCTATTTCTTTGCATTGATCCCTGAGGAAGGCTTTCTTATCTCTTCTTGCTATTCTTTGGAACTCTGCATTCAGATGCTTATATCTTTCCTTTTCTCTTTTGCTTTTCACTTCTCTTCTCTTCACAGCTATTTGTAAGGCCTCCTCAGACAGCCATTTTGCTTTTACGTATTTCTTTTCCATGGGGATGGTCTTGATCCCTGTCTCCTGTACAATGTGAACCTCCGTCCATAGTTCATCAGGCACTCTATCTATCAGATCTAGGCCCTTAAATCTATTTCTCACTTCCACTGTATAATCATAAGGAATTTGATTTAGGTCATACCTGAATGGTCTAGTGGTTTTCCCTACTTTCGTCAATTTGAGTCTGAATTTGGCAATAAGGAGTTCATGATCTGAGCCACAGTCAGCTCCTGGTCTTGTTTTTGTTGACTGTATAGAGCTTCTCCATCTTTGGCTACAAAGAATATAATCAATCTGATTTCAGTGTTGACCATCTGGTGATGTCCATGTGTAGAGTCTTCTCTTGTGTTGTTGGAAGAGGGTGTTTGCTATTACCAGTGCGTTTTCTTGGCAAAACTCTATTAGTCTTTGCCCTGCTTCATTCCGTATTCCAAGACCAAATTTGCCTGTTACTCCAGGTGTTTCTTGACTTCCTACTTTTGCATTCCAGTCCCCTATAATGAAAAGGACATCTTTTTGGGGTGTTAGTTCTAAAAGGTCTTGTAGGTCTTCATAGAACCATTCAACTTTAGCTTCTTCAGCATTACTGGTTGGGGCATAGACTTGGATTACTGTGATATTGAATGGTTTGCCTTGGAAACGAACAGAGATCATTCTGTCATTTTTGAGATTGCATCCAAGTACTGCATTTCAGACTCTTTTGTTGACCATGATGGCTACTTCATTTCTTCTAAGGGATTCCTGCCTGCAGTAGTAGATATAATGGTCATCTGAGTTAAATTCACCCATACCAGTCCATTTTACTTCACTGATTCCTAGAATGTCGATGTTAACTCTTGCCATCTCCTGTTTGACCACTTCCAATTTGCCTTGATTCATGGACCTGACATTCCAGATTTCTATGCAATATTGCTCTTTACAGCATTGGACCTTGCTTCTATCACCAGCCACATCACACCTGGGTATTGTTTTTGCTTTGGCTCCATCCCTTCATTCTTTCTGGAGTTATTTCTCCACTGATCTCCAGTAGCATATTGGCCACCTACTGACCTGGGGAGTTCCTCTATCAGTACCTTTCATTTTGCCTTTTCATACTGTTCATGGGGTTCTCAAGGCAAGAATACTGAACTGGTTTGCCAGTCCCTTCTCCAGTGGACCGCATTCTGTCAGACCTCTCCACCATGCCTGCCTGTCTTGGGTGGCCCCACAGGGCATGGCTTAGTTTCACTGAGTTAAACAAGGCTGTAGTCCTAGTGTGATTAGATTGACTAGTTTTCTGTGATTATGGTTTCAGTGTGTCTGCCCTCTGATGCCCTCTTGCAACACCTACCATCTTACTTGGGTTTCTCTTACCTTGGACGTAGGGTATCTCTTCATGGCTGCTCCAGCAAAGCACAGCCACTGCTCCTTACCTTGGACGAGGGGTATCATACTTATCAATAATTACCTTAAATGTAAATGGGTTGAATGCCCCAACCAAAAGACAAAAGACTGGCTGAATGGATAAAAAAAACAGACCCCTATATATGTTGTCTACAAGAGACCCACCCAAGGGACACATACAGACTGAAAGTAAAGGGCTGGAAAAAGATATTCCACACAAATAGAGACCAAAAGCAAGCAGGAGTAGCAATACTCATATCAGATAAAATATACTTTAAAATAAAGGCTGTGAAAAGAGACAAAGAAGGATACCTCATAATGATCAAATGATGAATCCAAGAAGAAGATATAACAATTATAAATATATATGCACCCAACATAGGAGCACCATAATATGTAAGGCAAATGCTAACAAGTATGAAAGGGAAATTAACAATAACACAATAATAGTGAGAGACTTTAATACCCCACTCACACCTATGGATAGATCAACTAAACAGAAAATTAACAAGGAACACAAACTTTAAATGATACAATAGACCAGTTAGACTTAACTGATACCTATAGGACATTTCACCCCAAAACAATGAATTTCACCTTTTTCTCAAGTGCACATGGAACCTTCTCCAGGACAGATCACATCCTGGGCCATAAATCTAGCCTTGGTAAATTCAAAAAAATTGAAATCATTCTAAGCATCTTTTCTGACCACAATGCAGTAAGATTACAATTACAGGAGAAAAACTACTAAAAATTCCAACATATGGAAGCTGAACAACACGCTGCTGAATAACCAACAAATCACAGAAGAAATCAAAAAAGAAATCAAAATATGCACAGAAACGAATGAAAATAAAAACACAACAACCCAAAACCTATGGGACACGTAAAAGCAGTGCTAAGGGGAAAGTTCATAGCAATATAGGCTTACCTCAAGAAACAAGAAAAAAGTCAACTAAATAACCTAACTCTACACCTAAAGCAACTAGAAAAGGAAGAAATGAAGAACCCCAAGGTTAGTAGAAGGAAAGAAATCTTAAAAATTAGGGCAGAAATAAATGCAAAAGAAACAAAAGAGAAGATAGCAAAAATCAACAAAGCCAAAAGCTGGTTCTTTGAGAAGATAAATAAAATAGGCAAACCATTAGCCAGACTCATCAAGAAACAAAGGGAGAAGAATCAAATCAACAAAATTAGAAATGAAAATGGAGAGATCACAACAGGCAACACAGAAATACAAAGGATCATAAGAGACTACTTATGATCATAAGAGACTACATACAGACTATCAGCAACTATATGCCAATAAAATGGACAACGCAGAAGAAATGGACAAATTCTTAGAAAAGTACAACCTCCCAAAACTGAACCAGGAAGAAATAGAAAATCTTAACAGACCCATCACAAGCACGGAAATTGAAACTGTAATCAGAAATCTTCCAGCAAACAAAAGTCCAGGACCAGATGGCTTCACAGCTGAATTCTACAAAAAATTTAGAGAAGAGCTAACACCTTTCCTACTCAAACTCTTCCAGAAAATTGCAGAGGAAGGTAAACTTCCAAACTCATTCTATGAGGCCACCATAACCCTAATACCAAAATCAGACAAAGATGCCACACACACAAAAAGAAAACTACAGGCCAATATCACTGATGAACATAGATGCAAAAACCCTTAACAAAATTCTAGCAAACAGAATCCAACAACACATTAAAAAGATCATACATCATGACCAAGTGGACTTTATCCCAGGGATGCAAGGATTCTTCAATATCTGCAAATCAATCAATGTAATATACCACATTAACAAATTAAAAGATAAAAACCATATGATTATCTCAATAGATGCAGAGAAAGCCTTTGACAAAATTCAACATCCATTTATGATAAAAACCCTCCAGAAAGCAGGCATAGAAGGAACATACCTCAACATAATAAACGCTATATATGACAAACCCATAGCAAACATTATCCTCAATGGTGAAAAATTGAAAGCATTTCCCTAAAATCAGGAACAAGACAGGGGTGCCCATTCTCACCGCTACTATTCAACATAGTTTTGGAAGTTTTTGCCACAGCAATCAGAGCAGAAAAAGAAATAAAAGGAATCCAGACTGGAAAAGAAGAAGTAAAATTCTCACTGTTTGCAGATGACATGATCCTCTACATAGAAACCCCTAAAGACTCCACCAGAAAATTACTAGGGCTAATCAATGAATATAGTGAAGTTTCAGAATATAAAATTTACAGAAATCCCTTGCATTCCTATACACTAACAATGAGAAAACAGAGAAATTAAGGAATCAAACCCATTCACCATTGCAACGAAAGAATAAAATACTTAGGAATATATCTACCTAAAGAAACAAAAGACCTATATATAGAAAACTATAAAACACTGATGATAGAAATCAAAAAGGACACAAATAGATGGAAAAATATACCACTTTCATGGACTGGAAGAATCAATATAGTGAAAATGAGTATACTACCCAAAGCAATCTATAGATCCAATGCAATCCCTATCAAGCTACCAACGGTATTTTTCACAGAACTAGAACAAATAATTTCACAGTTTGTATGGAAATACAAAAAAACTCAAATAGCCAAAGCAATCTTGAGAAAAAAGAATGGAACTGGAGGAATCAACCTGCCTGACTTCAGGCTCTACTACAGAGCTACAGTCATCAAGACAGTATGGTACTGGCACAAAGACAGAAATATAGATCAACGGAACAAAATAGAAAGCCCAGAGATAAATCCACACACCTATGGACACCTTATGGAGAAGGCAATAGCACCCCACTCCAGTACTCTTGCCTGGAAAATCCCATGGGCAGAGGAGCCTGGTAGGCTGCAATCCATGGGGTCGCTAAGAGTCGGACATGACTGAGCGACTTCACTTTCACTTTTCTCTTTCATGCATTGGAGAAGGAAATGGCAACCCACTCCAGTGTTCTTGCCTGGAGAATCCCAGGGACCAGGGAGCCTGGTGGGCTGCCGTCTGTGGTGTTGCACAGAGTCGGACACGACTGAAGTGACTTAGCAGCATGGACACCTTATACAAAGGAGGCAAAAATATAAATGGAGAAAAGACAATCTCTTTAACAAGTGGTGCTGGGAAAACTGGTCAATCACTTGTAAAAGAATGAAACTAAAACACTTTCTAACACCATACACCCAAATAAACTCAAAATGGATTAAAGATCTAAATGTAAGACCAGAAACTATAAAACTCCTAGAGGAAAACATAGGCAAAACGCTGACATAAATCACAGCAGGATCCTGTATAACCCACCTCCCAGAGTATTGGAAATAAAAGCAAAAATAAATAAATGGGACCTAATTAAACTTAAAAGCTTTTGCATAATAAAGAAAAATGTAAGCAAGGTGAAAAGACAGCCTTCAGAATGGGAGAAAATAATAGCAAACAAAGCAACTGACCAAGAATTAATCTCAAGAATATACAAGCAACTCCTGCAGCTCAATTCCAGAAAAATAAATGACCCAATCGAAAAATGGGCCAAAGAACTAAACAGACATTTCACCAAAGAAGACATACAGATGGCTAACAAACACATGAAAAGATGCTCAACATCACTCATTATCAGAGAAATACAAATCAAAACTACAATGAGGTACCATTTCACGCCAGTCAGAATGGCTGCTATCCAAAAGTCTACAAGCAATAAACACTGGAGAGGGTGTGAATAAAAGGGAACCCTCTTACACTGTTGGTGGGAATGCAAACTAGTACAGCCACTATGGAGAACAGTGTAGAGATTCCTTAAAAAACTGGAAATAGAACTGCTATATGACCCAGCAATCCCACTGCTGGACATACACACCGAGGAAACCAGAATTGAAAGAGACACGTGTACCCCAATGTTCATTGCAGCACTGTTTATAATAGCCAGGACATGGAAGCAACCTAGATGTCCATCAGCAGATGAATTGATAAGAAAGCTGTGGTACATATACACTGCTACTGCTAAGTCACTTCAGTCGTGTCTGACTCTGTGCGACCCCATAGACGGCAGCCCACCAGGGTCCCCCATCCCTGGGATTCTCCAGGCAAGAATACTGGAGTGGGTTGCCATTTCCTTCTCCAAGTATAGTACATATACACAATGGAATATTATTCAGCCATTGAAAAGAATACATTTGAATCAGTTCTAATGAGGTGGATGAAACTGGAGCCTATTAAACAGTGAAGTAAGCCAGAAAGAAAAACCAATACAGTATACTAACACATATATATGGAATTTAGAAAGATGGTAATGATAACCCTATATAGAAGACAGCAAAAGAGACACAGATGTGTAGAACAGTCTTTTGAACTCTGTGGGAGAGGGCGAGGGTGGGATGCTTTGGGAGAATGGCATTGAAATATGTATATTATCATATGTGAAACAAATCACCAGTCCAGGTTCAATGCATGAGACAGGGTGCTTGGGGCTGGTGCACTGGGATGACCCAGAGGGATGGGATGGGGAGGGAGGTGAGAGGGGGTTTCAGGATGGGGAACACATGTACACCTGTGGCGGATTCACATCAATGTATGGCAAAACCATTACAATATTGTAAAGTAATTAGCCTCCAATTAAAATAAATAAATTTATATTTTTAAAAAAAAGAATTCTAGAGAGAGGATTTCAGGCAACTAACTTCCTGCAGTAGGGGGATGGCTTCTCCACAGAATCACTTCTCCTGTAAAACACTCTCAGCAAACAGGGACCGTGGCTGCTTCGTTTCTGTACCACGTCAGCAAACACAGGGTGGGCACAGGAATAAACACCACTGGAGATGCTGCTTCCTGTGC
>NW_024071011.1:0-8968 GCF_014754425.2 Oryx dammah
CGTTGTCTCTGCACTGACCTAGGATGGGTCCTGCACTTGTTCAAGGTGCCGGCCTACACTGCTGAGCACCTCTCTGACTCTCAGGGTAGTCCTGGCCATATGCAAGCAACCGACCTACAATCCTGAGCCCACAACTCTCTCCCTGATCTTAACTAGGGTGTGTCCTTGTGTTTGCCCTTGATCAGTCCCCTCAGGAAACACTCCTGATCTGGCATCGCACTCACTGCACTGAACTAGGATTGACGTGCCTTTGTGCAAGACCCCAGCAAACACTCCCGAGCCCTCACTTCGATCCCTATGTGGACAATGCTCATTCCTGCCCTTGTTCAAGACCACAAGAAATACCTCTGAGCCTGCATCTTGGTCTCTGTACTGAATGGGTCTAAGGTCTGCCCATCTTGAAGCCTCAACGGATACTCCTGAGTCGACATCAAAGGACCTGCACTGAACCAGGATGAGTCCATGCCTTGTGCAAGACCTTTGCAAATACTCCTGAGCTTCCTTCCCTGTCTCCACACCGAATCATGCTAGGTCCTGCCCTTTTCAAGGCCATGACAAATACTCCTCCACACACTTCTTGGTCACAGCACTGAACCAGTCTAGCTTATTCCGATGTGCAAGCAATGACAGACAACCCTGAGCTCCAATTTCGAGTCCTGCACGGAACGAGGCAATGCACTGCCCATGTTCATGACTCCTAATAACAGGCCTGAGCCAACATCCTGAGCCAGGCATGAAGCATTCTGGGAGCTGCCCCTGTTGCACCACAGCAAATGCTCCTGAGCCTACATCCTGGGCCCTGCACTGATCTCGGCGGGGCTCAGCCTCTTTTCAAGCCCCCAAGAAACACCCTGAGCTGAAAACTTGATTCCAGCACTGAACCATGCTGGGTTCTGCCTTTGTTTATGACCCCGAGAAAATATCCTGTGCCCTCATCTAACCCACTGCCATGTACCAGGCTGAATCCTGTACGTATACAAGGCCGCGAACAACATACCTGGGCCTATATCTGACTTTAATGCTAGTTCCCGGTCATATCGAGACACTGGCAAGCAATTCTGAGCCAACAAGTAGCTCTATGCCATGGAACTATGGTGTTTACTACCACTGTACAGTCCCTCAGGACACACTGCCAATCCAACATCCCACTCGGTGCTCTCAACATGGCTGGGTCATGCCTTTGAGCAAGACCCCGACAAACACTCCTGAGCCCGAGGAGACTAGGTCCCTTCAGGGAACCAGGCTGAATCTTGCACTGCTAAAGCCTTGGGCAAACATTCCCCGCACACATGTCTTGTCAAAGCTTCAGAAAAATACTCCTGGGCCCACTGCTAGGTCCGTGAACTGAAACAGGCTGGGTCCTGCCCTTGTGCAAGACACCTACAACACTCCTTAGCACACATGTGTCCCTGAACGGAACCCAGCTGGACCCTACGCTTGTTCAAGCCCCTGAAAACGACTCCTGAGCCCACATCCAGATCCCTTCTCTGACCCAGGTTGGTCCTGCGCTTGTTCAGACCCGACAGACATGCGTGAGGCCACATATGGTCCCTGAACTGAACCAGCTGGGCCCTGTACTTGCACAAGCCCTCGACAAATATTTCGGAGCCCACATATCAGTCCCTCTACTGATCCAGATTGGGTTCTGGCTTTCTTAAAGCCCCAGACAATCGCTCCTGGGCCCACATCGCAGTCCCTGAACTGAATTCTGCTGGGTCCTGACCTCGATTCAAGCCCTGACCGACATTCTTGAGCCCATATCTCACTCCCAGTACTCACGCAGGTTGGACCCTGCCTTTAGTCAAGCCCTGACAAACACTTCTGAGTTTACAGCGTCGTCTCTGCACTGACCTAAGATGGGTCCTGCACTTGTTCAAGGTGCCTGCCAACACTGCTGAGCCTCTCTCTGACTCTCAGTCTAGTCCTGGCCATATTCAAGCCACCGACATACAATCCTGAGCCCACAACTCACTCCCTGACTCTGAACTAGGATGTCTCCTGCCCTTGGTCAGTCCATCCAGGAAACACTCCCAATCCAGCATCGCACTCACTGCACTGAACAAGGCTCGATGTGCCTTTGTGCATGCAAGACCCCTACAAATGCTCCTGAGCCCACATTTCGATACCTACATCAACCATGCTCGGTCCTGCCCTTGTTCAAGAGCATAAAATACCCCTGAGCCCGCATCTCAGTCCCTGGATTGAACCAGGGTAAGGTCTGCCCATCTTGAAGCCTCAAAGATACTCCTGAATTGACATCTAAGGACCTGCGGTGACCCAGCCTGGGTCCAGCCCTTCTGCAAGACCCTTGTAAACACTCCCGAACCTCTCTTCCTGTCGCTGCACCGAACCAGGCTAGGTTCTGCCCTATTCCACCCTGACAAATACTCCTGAGGCTCTTTTCAGTGCTTACCCAGACAAGGCTGGGTCCTGCCCTTCTTCAGGCAACGACAAATAGTTCTTAACACACGTCTCAGTCTCTGCACTGATTCAGGCTAGCTTCTTCCCACGTGCAAGCACTGACAGACAACCCTGCACCCAAATGTCGGGTCCTGCACAGAACGAGGCTAACTGCTTCCCATATTCATGACCCCTAATATCAGGCCTGAGCTAACATCTTGAGTCTGACACTGAAGCATTTTGGGAGCTGCCCCTGTTGCATCCCTGTAAATGCTCCTAAGCCTACATCCTGGCTTTCTTCAAGCCCCTGACAAACACTCCTGAGCTCACATCTCGGTTCCATTTCTGAACCATGCCGTGTTCTGACTTATGCCCCTGAGAAACACCTCTGCGCCCACATCTAAGTCCCTGCCATGAACCAGACTGGGTCCTGCATTTATTCAAGGCCTCTACCAACATAGCTGAGCCTGCATCTGACTCTCACGCTATTTCCTGGACTTCTTCGAGCCAACAGCAAGCAATCCTGAGCCGACAAGTAGCTCAATGCCTCGGAACTATGGTGTGTACTGCCATTGTTCAGTCCATCAGGAAACACAGGTGATCCCACATCCCACTCTCTACACTCAAGAAGGCTTGATCATGCCTTTGAGCCAGACCCCGACAAACACTCCTGAGCACTAGGACACTAGGTCCCTGCAGTGAACCAGGCTGAATCTTGCACTCATTCAAGCCCCCGGCAAACACTCCTCAGCACACATCTGTTGTTGAAGCTCCGAAAAATACTCCTGGGTCCATCTCTAGGTCCGTGCACTGAATCAGGCTGAGTCCTGCTCTTGTGCAAGACACCTACAACACTCCTGACCGTACATCTGTGGCCCTGAATGGAACCAAGCTGGATCATGTGCTTGTTTAAGCCACTGAAAACGACTCCTGAGCCCACATCTAGCTCCCTTCGCTGACCCAGGGTGGTCTTGCGCTTGTTCAGATCTGGAGAGACACTCGTGAGCCCTCATACGGTCCCTGCACCAAACCAGGGTGGGCCCTAAACTTGCACAAGCACTCGATAAATATTCCGGAGCCCAAATTTCGGTCCCTCTACTGATCCAGACTGGGTCCTGGCCTTCTTCAAGCCCCATACAGTCTCTCCTGGGCCCACATCGTCTTCCCTGAACTGGATTCTGCTGGGTCCTGAACTGGTTCCATGCCCCGATGAACGCTCTTGAGCCCATATCTCACTCCCAGAACTCACGCAGGCTGGACCCTGCCTTTAGTCAAGCCCCGACAAACACTCCTGAGCACACAACGTCGTCTCTGCACTGACCTAGGATGAGTCCTGCAATTGTTCAACGTGCCGGCCAACATTGCTGAGCCTCTCTTGACTCTCAGCCTAGTCCTGGCCATATTCAAGCCACCGACCTACAATCCTTATCCCACAACTCGCTCCCTGCCTTTGAACTAGGGTTTGTCCTGCCCTTGGTCAGTAACCTCAGGAAACACTTCCGATCCTGTAACACTCCCCCTCCCTCATCCTACTAGCTGCACTCAAGCAGGCTGAGTCAAGCCTTTGAGCAACACCCTGACAAACACTCCGGAGTGCACATTTCGGTGCCTATGCCCACCATGCTCGGTCCTGTCCTTGTTCAAGACCACGACAAATAGCCCTGAGCCCGCATCTCGGTCCCTGTAATGAATCAGGCTAAGATCTGCCCATCTTGAGGCCTCAACGGATAGCTCTGAATCAACATCTAAGGACATGCACTGAACCAGGCTGGGTCCATTCCTTGTGCAAGACCCTTATGAACACTCCCGAGCCTCCCTCCCAGTCCCTGCACCAAACCAGGCTGTGTCCTGCCCAATTTCCACCCTAACAAAAACTCCTGAGCCTCATTTTGATTCTTACACTGACAAGGCTGGGTCCTGCCCTTCTTCACGGCCATGATAAACACTTCTGAACCCGCGTTCGGCTCCTGCACTGATCCAGCCTAGCTTCTTCTCACCTGCAAGCACCAAAAGACAACCCTGAACCCAAATGCCAGGTCCTGCACAGGCCTGACCCAACATCTTGAGCCTAGCACTGTAGTCTTTTGGAGCTGCCCCTGGTGATCCCCAGCCAATGCTCCTGAGTCCATATCATGGACCATGAACTGAACCGGGCTGGGCTGTGCCTTTGTTCAAGACCCCTGAGATCAATCTCAGTTCTGGCTCTGAACCATGCTGGGTCCTGCATTTGCTTATGCCCCCAAGAAACAATCCTGCACCCATATCTCCATCCCTGCCATGAACCAGGCTGTGTCCTGCACGTATTTAAGGCCCCGGCCAACATAGTTGAGCCTGTATCTGACTCTCAGGCTAGTTCCCAATCTTATTCGAGCCACTGGAAAGCATTCCTGAGCCGAAAAGTAGCTCCATGCCTTGGAACTATGGTGTGTACCGCCATTGTACAGTCCCCCCAGGAAACACTGGTGAACTCACATCCCACTCACTGCACTCAAGAAGGCTGAGTCATGCCTTTGAGCAACAGCACGACAAACACTCCTGAGCCCACATTTTGATCCCGATGTGGACCATGCTCGGTCCTGCCCTTGTTCAAGACCACGACAAATACCCCTGAGCCTGCATCTCAGTCCCTGTACTGAACCAGGCTAAGGTCTGCCTATATTGAAGCCTCAACGGATACTCCGGCATTGACATCTAAGGAACTGCACTGAACCAGGCTGTGTCCAAGCCATTTGCAAGAAGCTTGTAAACACTCACGATCCTCCCTCATGGTCCCTGCACCGAACCAGGCTGTGTCCTGCCCTTCTTCCACCCTGACAAATACTCCTGAGCCTCATTTCAGTTCTTACTCTGACCAGGCTGGGTCCGGCCCTTCTTCAAGTCCACGACAAACACTTCTACATCCGAGCTCTTGAGCCTTTCACTGAACCAGCCTAGGTTCTTCCCACATGCAACCACTGACAGACAATCCTCAGCCCATATCTCGGGTTCTGCACAGGCCTGAGCCAGCATCTTGAGCCTGGTACTAAAGCATTTCGGCAGCTGCCCCCGCTGCACCCAAGCAAATGCTCCTGAGCCCATATTATGGGCCCTACACTAAAGCCGGCAGGGCTCTGCCTTTGTTCAAACCCAAAAAACCCTCCTGAGATCACATCTCGGTTCTGGCACTGAACCATGCTGGGTCCTGCCTTTGTTTAAGTCCCCGAGAAACACTCCTGCACCCGCATCTCCATCCCTGCCACAAACCAGGCTGGGTCCTGCACGTATTCAAGGCCGCGAACAACATAGTTGAGCCTGTAGCTGACTCTCACACTATTCTGGACTTATTTGAGCCAACAGCAAGCAATCCTGAGCCGACAAGTAGCTCAATGCCTCAGAACTACGGTGTGTACTGCCATTGTTCAGTCCATGAGGAAACACAGGCGATCCCACATCCCACTCGCTACACTCAAGAAGGCTGGGTCATGCCTTTGAGCAAGACCCCGACAAACACTCCTAAGCCCTAGGACACTAGGTCCCTGCAGTGAACCAGGCTGAATCTTGCACTCGTTCCACCCTCTGGCAAACACTCCTCAGTGCACATCTGTTATCAAAGCTTCTGAAAAATACTGCTGGACCCATCTCTAGGTCCGTGCACTGAATCAGGCTGAGTCCTGCTCTTGTGCAAGACACCTACAACACTCCTTAGCACACATCTGTGTCCCTGAACAGAACCAAACTGGATCCTGTGCTTGTTCAAGCCACTGAAAATGACTACTGAGCCCACATCTAGCTCCCTTCGCTGACCCAGGCTGGTCCTGCGCTTCTTCAGATCCGGAGAGACACACATGAGCCCACATATGGTCCCTGCACTGAACCAGGTTGGGCCCTGTACTTGTACAAGCCTTCGACAAATATTCCGGAGCCCACATTTCGGTCCCTCTTCTCATTCAGACTGGGTCCTGGCCTTCCTCAAGCCCCAGACTATCGCTGCTGGGCCCAAATCACATTTACTAACCTGAACTCTGCTGGGTCCTACACTGAATCCATGCCCTGACCAACACTCTTGAGCCCACATTTCAATTCCTATGCCGACAATGCTTGGTTCGGCCCTTATTCAAGACCACAAGAAATACCTCTGAGCCCGTATCTCGGTCCCTTTACTGAACAAGGCTAAGGTCTGCCGATCTTGAAGCCTCAATGGATACTCCTGAGTTGACATCTAAGGACCTGCACTGATCCAGGCTGGGGCCAGGCCTTGTGCAAGACCCTTGCAAACACTCCTGAGCCTCCCCCTCTGCCTCTGAACCGAATCATGGTAGGTGCTGCCCTTCTTCCAGGCCACGAAAAATACTTCTCAAAACACCACTCGGTCACTGCACAGACAATCGCTCCTGGGCCCACATTGTGGTCCCTAAACTGAATTCTGCTGGGTCCTGAACTGGTTTTATGCCCTGACCAACACTCTTGAGCCCACATCTCACTCCCACAACTCATGCAGGATGGACCCTGCCTTTAGTCAAGCCCTGACAAACACTTCTGAGCCCACAGCGTACTCTCAGCACTGACCTAGGATGGGTCCTGCATTTGTTCATGGTGTTGGCCAACACTGCAGAGCCTCTCTCTGACTCTCCGGCTAGTCCTGGCCATACTCAAGCCACCGACCTACAATCCTGAGCCCACAGCTCGCTCCCTGACTCTGAACTAGGATGTATCCTACCCTTGGTCAGTCCCTTCAGGAAACACTCCCAATCTCGCATCCCACTTGCTGCTCTGAGCAAGGCTCAACGTGCCTTTATGCAAGACTACTACAAACACTTCTGAGCCCACATTTTGATACCTACACAGAACATCCTCGGTCCTGCCCTTGTTCAAGACCACGAAATACCCGGGACCCCATCTCCGTCCTTGTACTGAACTAGGCTAAGGTCTGCCCATCTTGAAGCCTCAACAGATAATCCTGAATTGATATCTAAGGACCTGCACTGACCCAGGTTATCTCCAGGCCTTCTGCAAGACACTTGCAAACACTCCCGAGCCTCCCTCCCTGTTGCTGCACCAAACCAGGCTGGGTCCTGCCCTTCTTCCCTTGACAAATGCTCCTAAGGCTCATTTCGGTGCTTACCCATACCAGAGCTGGGTCCTGCCCTTCTTCAAGGCCACGACAAATACTCCTGAACCAAAGTCTCAGCCTCTGCACTGGACCAGGCTAGCTACTTCCCACGTGCAAGTACTGACAGACAACCCTGAGCCCAAATGTTGGGTACTGCATGGAAGGAGACAAAGCACTGCCCATGTTCATGACCCCTAATAACAAGCCTGAGCCAAATTCTTGAGCCTGGCACCGAAGCATTTTGGGAGCTTCCCCTGTTGCACTCCAGCAAATTCCCTATGCCCACATCATGGGCACTGAACTGATATCGGTGGGGCCATGCCTTTGTTCGAGCCCCCAACAAACAATCCTGAGCTCTCATCTCGGTTCTGGCACTGAACCATGCTGAGTCCTGCCTTTGCTTATGCCTCCGAGAAACACTCCTGCACCTGCATCTCCATTCCTGCCATGAAGCAGGCTGGGTCCTGCACGTATTCAAGGCCCCAGCAAACATACCAGAGCCTGTATCTGGCTCTCATGCTAGTTTCTGGCCTTATTCGAGCCACCAGCAAGCAATCCTGAGACGACAAGTAGCTCCATGCCTTGGAACTATGGAGTGTACCATCATTGTTCATTTCCCCAGGAAACACTATTGATCCCACATCCCACTCACTGCACTCAAGAAGGCTGGGTCATGCCTTTGAACAAGAACCCGACAAAAACTCCTGAGCCCTAGGAGACTAGGTCCCTGCAGTGAACCAGGCTGAATCTTGCACTGGTTAAAGCCTCCGGTAAACACTCCCCAGCACATATCTGTTGTTCAAGCTTCCAAGAAATACTCCTGGGCCCACCTCTAGGTCCATGCGCTGAATCAGGCTGGGTCCTGCCCTTGTGCACAACAATTACAACAGTCCTTAGGGCACATCTGTGGCCCTGAATGGAACCAAGGGGGATCCTGCACTTGTTCAAGCCCCTGAAAATGACTCCTGAGCCCACATCCAGGTCCCTTCACTGACCCAGGCTGGTCCTGCACTTGTTCAGACCCGAGAGACATGATTGAGGTCCCATATGGTCCCTGCACTGAACCAATATTGTATTGGCCCTGTACTTGACCAAGCCCTTGACAAACATTCCAGAGCCCGCATTTCAGTCCCTCTTCTGATTCAGACTGGGTTCTGGCCTTCTTCAAGCCCCAGACAATCGCTTCTGGGCCCACATCGCAGTCCCTGAACTGAATTCCGCTGGGTCCTGAACTGGTTCCATGCCCTGATCAACAACTTGAACCCATATTTCACTCCCAGAACTCACGCAGGCCAGACCCTGCCTTTAGTCATGCCCTAACAAACATTCCTGAGCCCACTACATCGTCTCTGCACTGACCTAGGATGGGTCCTGCCCTTGTTCAAGGTGCCGGCCAACACTGTTAGGCCTTTCTCTGACTCTCTGGCTAGTCCTGGCCATATTCAAACCACTGACCTATAATTCTGAGCCCACAACTGT
>NW_024071012.1:0-8962 GCF_014754425.2 Oryx dammah
CTCCTTGCAGTCCAAGGGACTCTCAAGAGTCTTCTCCAACATCACAGCTCAAAAGCATCAATTCTTCCCGGCTCAGGTTTCTTTATGGTTCCACTCTCACATCCACACATGACTACTGGAAAAACCATAGCTTTGACTATACAGACCTTTGTTGGCAAAGTAAAGTCTCTGCTTTTGAAGACACTGTCTAGGTTTGTCATAGCTTTTCTTCCAAGAGGCAAGTGCCTTTTAATTTCATGGCTGTAGTTACCATCTGCAGTAATTCTGGACTCCAAGAAAATAAAGTCTGTCACTGTTTCCATTGTTTCCCCATCTATTTGCTATTAAGTGATGGGACTGGATGCCATGATTTTAGTTTTTGAATGATGAGCTTTAAGCCAGTTTTTCACTCTCTTTTTTTTTACCTTCATCAAGAGACTCTTTAGTTCCTCTTTGCTTTCTGCCATAAGGGTGGAGTCATTTGCATATCTGAGGTTATTGATATTTCTCCCTGCAATCTTGATTCCAGCTTATGTTTCATTCATCATGGCATTGTTTATTTGGAAATCCATTTTGTCTGTTACTCCACCAGCTTTCATTTTGTTTCCATTTGCATGGAATACTTTTTCTAATCCATCACTTTCAGTCCATGTCTGTTCTTAGATCTAAAGGGAGATTCTTGTAGGCAGCATATATGTTAGGTTTTTTTTTTTTTATCAGTTCAACCATTCTATGTTTTTTGATGGGAGCATTTAGTCCATTCATATTTAAAATAATTATTTAGAGGTATGTTAACTATTTGGGGTTGTTTTTGCAGGGATATTTTTGTCGTTGTTGTTCCTTTCTTCTTTTGCTCTCTTCCCTTGTGATTTGATGACTACTTTTAGTGTTTGTTCCTTTTTCTTTGTGTGTGTGTATCTATTATAGATTTGTGGTTTATTGTTACCATGAGGTTTTTTGTTTTGTTGTTTAGTCACTAAGTCATGTCTGACTTTTTTGCAACCCCATAGACTGTAGCCCGCCAGACTCCTTTGTCCAAGGGATTTCCCAGGCAAGAATACTGGAGTGGGTTGCCATTTCCCGCTCTAACCGTGGGATT
This sequence comes from Oryx dammah, assembly GCF_014754425.2. Taxonomy (NCBI): domain Eukaryota; kingdom Metazoa; phylum Chordata; class Mammalia; order Artiodactyla; family Bovidae; genus Oryx; species Oryx dammah. The sequence continues at coordinate 1,079 of NW_024071012.1, forward strand.
TACATATAGCTATATATCACTATGTTAAGTTGCTGATCTCTTAAGTTCAAATACATTTTAACAACTCTGCATTTTTATTTCCCCAATGTTTACTGTTTTAACATATTTTATATTTTTTGCATCTTTAACTACTTATGGCGAATATAGATACTTTTACTACTTTTGTGTTTTGTGTGTGTGTGTGTGTGTGTGTTAGTCACTCAGTCATGTCTGACTCTTGGCAACTCCTTAGACTGTAGCCCATCAGGTTCCTTTGTCCATGGAACTCTCCAGGCAAGAATACTGGAGTGGGTTGCCATTTCTTTCTCCATGTGTTTTAACTGCTAATTGACTATCTTTACTGTATATTTGCCTTCAGCAATGAGATTTTTCTTTTATAATTTTCATATTTCATTTTTTTGCTTAGAGAAGTCTCTTTAAAATTTCTTCTAAAGCTGGGTTTTGGGAGCTAAACTTCTTTCAGCTTTTACTTGTCTGCAAAACCTTTGCTCTTTCCTTCAAATGTGAATGATAGTCTTGCTGGGTAGAGTGTTCTAGTTGCTAGGTTTTTGCCTTTTATCATTTTAAACATACTATGCCATTACCTTCTGGTCTCCAGAGTTTTGCTGAAAAAGACAACTGAGAGCTTTATGGGAGTTCCCTTTATGTAATATGCTTTTTTCCCTTGCTGTTTTTAATATTCTCTCTTTAACTTTATTTATTTTTTCTATTTTAATTGTGGTCCTCTTTGGATTAACTCTGTGATTCATGGGCATGGGTGTTCATTTCCTTTCTCAGGTTAAGGAAATTTTTAGCTATCATGTCTTCAAATATATTTCCTGCCCCTTTCTTTCTCTCTTCTCACTCTGGGACCCCTATAATGCAAATGTTAATACACCTGATGTTGTCCCTGACAGCTGCTAAACTGGTCTCATTTTTAATTCTTATTTTTTCCTCTTCAATTTGAGTGATTTCCATTTTTTTTTCTAAGTTCACTAATGCATTTCTTCATATCACGCTTACTCCTTGGAAGAAAAGTCATGACCAACCTAGATAGTATATTCAAAAGCAGAGATATTACTTTGCCGACTAAGGTCTGTCTAGTCAAGGCTATGGTTTTTCCTGTGGTCATGTATGGATGTGAGAGTTGGACTGTGAAGAAGGCTGAGCACTGAAGAATTGATGCATTTGAACTGTGGTGTTGGAGAAGACTCTTGAGAGTCCCTTGGACTGCAAGGAGATACAACCAGTCCATTCTGAAGGAGATCAACCCTAAGATTTCTTTGGAAGGAATGATGCTAAAGCTGAAACTCCAGTACTTTGGCCACCTCATGTGAAGAGTTGACTCATTGGAAAAGACTCTGTTGCTGGGAGGGATTGGGAGCAGGAGGAGAGGGGGACGACAGAGGATGAGATGGCTGGATGGCATCACTGACTTGATGGATGAAAGTCTGAGTGAACTCCGGGAGATGGTGATGAACAGGGAGTCCTGGCGTGCTGCAATTCATGGGGTCGCAAAGAGTCGGACACGACTGAGTGACTGAACTGAATCTACTGTTGATCCCTTCTAGTGTATTTTCGATTTGTTATTGTATTTTTCATCTCTGTTTGATTCTTCTTTATATATTCTAATTCTCTATTAAACTTTCACTGCATTTCTCCATTCTGTTCCCTAGTTCTTTCAGTGTCTTCATAATCATTAGTCTGAACTCTTTATTGGGTAGATTGATTATCTCCACTTTACTTAGTTCTTCTACTGGGGGATTATCTTTTTTCTTCATTTGTAACATATTCCTCTGTTGCCTCATTTTTCCAAATTTTCTGTTTTTATTTATATGTATTTAGTGGGTTGGTTACTTTTCTGATCTTGGAGAAGTGGCTTTTTTTAGGAGACATTCTATGTATCCCAATAGTGCAGTCTCCTCTGGTCACCAGAGCTGTATGCTCTTGGTCTTCTCCCTATGTGGGCTGTGTGGGCCACTCTATTTAGTGGGCTGACTATTGTTGACACTGTGGTATGCATGGTTGGCCCCTGGTCTGGTTGGTTGTCAGGCCCTAAATTGTGCAGAGGCTGCTGGCCATTGGTAGGACAACTCAGGTCACAAAGGAGCTGGCTGTGGAGCCAAGAGACTCCAGGGCTAGTGCTGGCCCACTGGTGAGAAGAGCTGGCTTCTTAATTGGGTGGTTGTGGGACCGGGTGTCCTGAGCCTAGGGTTGTTCTGTTAGCGGATGGATGTGCTTTCTGACATCACTGGCTGCATGATCTGGTATGTCCCCAAACTGATAACAGTTCATGCGTGGGTGGGTCTTGATCTCTGTGTGTCTGACTTGGTCCAGGGTATCTGGAAGCTAGTGTCAGCCTAATGGTGGACAGGGACTAGGGGATCCTAGAGATAGTATTCGCTTACTGGTAGACTGAACCATGTCCCGTGGTCTCTGTCTACAGGACTCTGGAGTCGCAAAGCTGGTATTTTCATGCTTGTTGGTGGAGCTAGTTGTTGACACAGCTGGCTGAGGGTCTTGGGATGTTCCAAAACTTGTATCAGTTCCCTGATGGGTGAAACAAGATGCCAAAACAGCTGCCTAAGGGACCCAAGATGTTCCAGAGTTGGTATTGGCCTATTATTGGATTGGGCCTTGGCCCAGGGAATCCTGGGGCTGGTACTTGTTAACTAACAGGTGAGGCTGGTCTCAGGGCTAGTGCTGGCCCACTGGTGTGCAGGGCTAGGTTCTGGGCTCTCTGATGGAAATTACTATGTCTCATTCAGCTGAGGCATCAGGGGATCTTAAAGTAGTGGTCCTATAGATGAGTAAGGCTGTGTTACCTCCTAGCTAGTTGCCTGGTCTGAGGCATTCAGGTACTGATGCAAACAAGCTTGTTGGTGGAGTCAGGTTCCAGTGCTAATAAGTTGAAGGAAGTAATCCAAAATGGCCCTTGCTAATCCCAGCATCCATTTGGTACAACAAGCTCCCCAAAATGGCTGCCACCAGTGTCTATGTCCCTACCAGTGTCTATGTCCAGTTGGATGTTGCTTCTAGGCAAGACTCTCCAAAAACAGCAGGTGGGCCTAAACTACAATCTTTCCAAATTATTGCTTCTTTTCTGGCTCCTAAAGCACGTGAGATATTGTGTATGTCCTTTAATAGTGGAGTTTCTATTATCTATGGAGCCTTATATGTGCATGCTCAGTCACTCAGAAATGTCCGATTCTTTGAGACCCCATGGACTGTAGTCCACCAGGCTCTTCTGTCCATGAGATTCTCCAGGCAAGAATACTGGAGTGGGTTGCCATTTCGTCTTCCAAGGGATCTTTCTGACCCAGGGATTGAACTTACTTCTGTGGCTCCTGCATTGGCAGGCAGATTCTTTACCACTGAGCCACCTGAGAAGCCCCTCCACAACCCTGTGGGTCTTCTAAAATTAAACTCTACTGGCCTTCAAATGCAATTGTTCTGGGGGCTCATCTTTTTGGTGCAAGACCCCTGGGCTGGGGTGCCCAGTGTGGGACTCAGGTCCCTTGATCCTTGTGGAGAACTTCTGTCATTTTAATTATCCTCTCATTTGTGGGTCTTGATCATATCAACTTGATTATTATTAACTCCTTCCCTCCTACCCATTTCATTATGTACCGGGGACCAGCCCCCCATTGGCAACAGAGGAGTTAGTGAAAAATAGCAGGACAGGCAAATTCTGGTTTTGGGGTAGATGTTCGAGCAGGTCCAGGGGGTCCCTCAAGTCCTGATCACCTTTGCCTGTCAGGGCTCTTCTTCATGACCTTTGTCATGGATGGGATCTCTCGTGCTGGCTCCCAGCAATTATGGTTCCATCTTTATAGCTTTAGTTATAGATCTTTTCTGCTAGATTTCAGGCTTTATCATCAATCCTTGGTCTGTAAATAGTTGTTAGTGTGCCCATGGTAGAAGGTGAGCTCAGGGTCTTCCTACCCACCACCTTGACTGCAAACTCTTAAAGAATAGATCTTAAGTCCCCACATCAAAAGGGAATGATGATTATATGATGGGAAAGAAGTGTTAGGTAATACTATATAATCGTAATCAAATATTATAATATATAAATGCTTATATAATATTGCAATATTTAAACATATCTAATCAAATATATTGTATACTTTAAACTTACACAATGATATATGTCAATTATATTTCAATTAAAGCTGAGGACACCAAAGAAGTAGTTCAGAGATTGAAAAGAGGACACAATAGAGGACAGCAGAAAGCAATGTATGGAGGTGAAAATATTATCAACAGTGTTGAAACACCTAAATAACCAGCTACATAAGCTAATCATCTTCTATTGCCTGACTGGTAGATGAAAATTCTGTCCACTAAATACATTAGACTCTTATTCCTGAATCTGATAGAATTGCACTTCACTAGCACTTAAATTTAGGGATAGCTGCATGAAAAGATTTCCTATGAAACCTGATCAAAAGTGATTTGTGTCACTTCTGGAGAGAAGACTTTCAGAAACGGGGCATTAGGTGTCACATTCCTTTTATGTCTGACACAATGACCTGCAAAAATTACACTAGTGAGATTCTCTCAGCAAACGACCCTAACTGAGAAAAATGTTGAAAAATACCACTCTTCCCACTAAAAGTAGACATATAACATGAGTATAAAACATTTATATATTGTTTAAAATACTGACATTTGAGAGGCATTTGTTATACCATCATAACCTGCCTCATCCTGATATACCTGAACTACTACAAGAAAATCCTAATTAGTATTATGTCCTATTATTAGGCAGCCCTAATCCAAAAATTCCATACTTGATGAACAGAGTCTGATATGATTAATTTACTTGTTTAAAACCACACTTTACATTCTTGACCAAGTTTGAAAGTCTCTTGATTTGCTCAGTGTATTACATTTAATTGCCTATCAAATGCTTTGCTTCTCTGGTCATTGAGGGAATGGAACCACATTGGCCCTGATGCCTATATAAGTGCTGTCCAGGGGTATTTCTTCATAACAATATTTTCGGGGACTAGAACATCGGAGATTACATATAGCAACAAAGTCTAAAAGAGAATATATTTTAACAAGGAAGTGGAGTATTTTTATAACACCTAGGCTACTAAACTTATAAAAGTCAGAAACTTTTAACTGCTGGCAACAGTGGAATAGATGAAACTGGCCTGCAGATAAGATCCAGCCTAAGATCTGTCCAGAATTCTGAGCACTCTGAGGTAAGGAGAGGAGTTATGCTTACCTGGGATTTCCTCAGTTGCTTGTTACCATCCAATCCTTTACACAACCAGTCCTTGATCCTTTAGACTGTTCCTATGCCTCAGTCCTAGTACTGTGATAAGGATTTGGTCTATAATACCAGACAAACCTGGGCTCAAAACCAGACCAGACAATTTAACTCTGAAGTTGAGTAAGTCGTATACTCTTGTATGTCTAGCATGCTTCATCTGCAGAATAATGGGCATAATATTAACTACTTTATAGGGCTACTGTTGGTATTAAGTAAAATAATGTATGCAAAATGGCTGACACAGAGAAGCTATTCAAGAAATTATTACAATTATTAGAGATATCTTACCCCATTCCTCCTCTGTATCCATGCTTCTTACCTATGTAAGAAGTGAAGCCTCACCTATAAAACATAAATGACAATGCTCAACTTTAAAGAAAGTTCTGAGGATTAAATGAGACAATGTATGTCAAGTCTTGAACAGATAGGTTCTAAGTTGATGACTTAAACCAGAGGGACCAATCTTGGAAACTCTACACAGAAATGGAAACGGCATGGCAAGCATGCATCTGTAAGTTCAGTTCAGTTCAGTTCAGTCACTCAGTCATGTCCGACTCTTTGTGACCCCATGAATCTCACCACACCAGGCCTCCCTGTCCATCACCAACTCCCGGAGTTCACTCAGACTCACGTCCATCGAGTCGGTGATGCCATCCAGCCATCTCATCCTCTGTCATCCCCTTCTCCTCCTGCCCCCAATCCCTCCCAGAATCAGAGTCTTTTCCAATGGGTCAAGTCTTCACATGAGGTGGCCAAAGTATTGGAGTTTCAGCTTTAGCATCATTCCTTCCAATGAACACTCAGGACTGATCTCCTATAGAATGGACTGGTTGGATCTCCTTGCAGCCCAAGGGACTCTCAAGCGTCTTCTCCAACACCACAGTTCAAAAGCATCAAATTTTTGGCTCTCAGCTTTCTTCACAGTCCAACTCTCACATTCATACATGACCACTGGAAAAACCATAGCCTTGATTAGATGGACCTTTGTTGGCAAAGTAATGTCTCTGCTTTTGAATATGCTCTCTAAGTTGGTCATAACTTTCCTTCCAAGGAGTAAGCGTCTTTTAATTTCATGGCTGCAGTCATCATCTGCAGTGATTTTGGAGCCCCCCAAAATAAAATCTGACACTGTTCCTACTGTTTCCCTATCTATTTCCTATGAAGTGATGGGACCAGATGCCATGAGCTTCGTTTTCTGAACGTTGAGCTTTAAGCCAACTTTTCCACTCTCCTCTTTCACTTTCATCAAGAGGCTTTTTAGCTCCTCTTCACTTTCTTCCATAAGGGTGGTGTCATCTGCATATCTGAAGTTATTGATATTTCTGCCGGCAATCTTGATTCCAGCTGTAAATGGATGGGCAACTACAAGTTTGTGTGTGCACAGGTGTGCATACACACTGGAGGCTGAGTCCACAAGGTCTCCTCATAGCTGGCCAGGACAAGCTCATGATCTAGGCATTCTGAGATCTGAATGTCAAGCACAGTATGGCTCCAGCTAGGGATTCTGAGGTAGGAAGGCAAGTTACCTCATTTATGCATTCATTCATTCGGTACATCAAGTCTCACTTTTAGAGGACTTTCTATGGACTACCAGGCCCCATTGAGCCAGCAAGCAGCCAGGTGCAACATCTGAAGAGTTTAGCCTGGTGGTGAAAAATGAGTGGGGACCCACCCTTCAGAGGAACTTCCTATGTCTACATGCAAGCCAGGCTTCAACAATACATGAACCGTGAACTTCCTGATGTTCAAGCTGGTTTTAGAAAAGGCAGAGGAACCAAAGATCAAATTGCCAACATCCGCTGGATCATGGAAAAAGCAAGAGAATCCCAGAAACATATGGATTTTTGCTTTATTGACTATGCCAAAGCCTTTGACTGTGTGGATCACAATAAACTGTGGAAAATTCTGAAAGAGATGGGAATACCAGACCACCTGACCTGCCTCTTGAGAAATCTGTATGCAGGTCAGGAAGCAACAGTTACAACTGGACACGGAACAGACTGGTTCCAAATAGGAAAAGGAGTACTTCAAGGCTGTATATTGTCACCCTGCTTATTTAACTTATATGCAGAGTACATCATGAGAAACACTGGGCTGGAAGAAACACAAGCTGGAGTCAAGGTTGCCAGGAGAAATATCAATAACCTCAGATATGCAGAAGACATAACCCTTATGGTAGAAAGTGAAGAGGAACTAAAAAGCCTCTTGATGAAAGGGAAAGAGGAGAATGAAAAAGTTGGCTTAAAGCTCAACATTTAGAAAACTAAGATCATGGCATCTGGTCCCATCACTTCATGGGAAATAGATGGGGAAACAGTGGAAACAGTGTCAGACTTTATTTTGGGGGGCTCCAAAATCACTGCAGATGGTGACTGCAGCCATGAAATTAAAAGACACTTACTCCTTGGGAGAAAAGTTATGAGCAACCTAGATAGCATATTCAAAAGCAGAGACATTACTTTGCCGACTAAGGTCTGTCTAGTCAAGGCTATGGTTTTTCCTGTGGTCATGTATGGATGTGAGAGTTGGACTGTGAAGAAGGCTGAGCACCAAAGAATTGATGTTTTTGAACTGTGATGTTGGAGAAGACTCTTGAGAGTCCCTTGGACTGCAAGGAG
>NW_024071013.1:0-8962 GCF_014754425.2 Oryx dammah
CTCCTTGCAGTCCAAGGGACTCTCAAGAGTCTTCTCCAACATCACAGCTCAAAAGCATCAATTCTTCCCGGCTCAGGTTTCTTTATGGTTCCACTCTCACATCCACACATGACTACTGGAAAAACCATAGCTTTGACTATACAGACCTTTGTTGGCAAAGTAAAGTCTCTGCTTTTGAAGACACTGTCTAGGTTTGTCATAGCTTTTCTTCCAAGAGGCAAGTGCCTTTTAATTTCATGGCTGTAGTTACCATCTGCAGTAATTCTGGACTCCAAGAAAATAAAGTCTGTCACTGTTTCCATTGTTTCCCCATCTATTTGCTATTAAGTGATGGGACTGGATGCCATGATTTTAGTTTTTGAATGATGAGCTTTAAGCCAGTTTTTCACTCTCTTTTTTTTTACCTTCATCAAGAGACTCTTTAGTTCCTCTTTGCTTTCTGCCATAAGGGTGGAGTCATTTGCATATCTGAGGTTATTGATATTTCTCCCTGCAATCTTGATTCCAGCTTATGTTTCATTCATCATGGCATTGTTTATTTGGAAATCCATTTTGTCTGTTACTCCACCAGCTTTCATTTTGTTTCCATTTGCATGGAATACTTTTTCTAATCCATCACTTTCAGTCCATGTCTGTTCTTAGATCTAAAGGGAGATTCTTGTAGGCAGCATATATGTTAGGTTTTTTTTTTTTTATCAGTTCAACCATTCTATGTTTTTTGATGGGAGCATTTAGTCCATTCATATTTAAAATAATTATTTAGAGGTATGTTAACTATTTGGGGTTGTTTTTGCAGGGATATTTTTGTCGTTGTTGTTCCTTTCTTCTTTTGCTCTCTTCCCTTGTGATTTGATGACTACTTTTAGTGTTTGTTCCTTTTTCTTTGTGTGTGTGTATCTATTATAGATTTGTGGTTTATTGTTACCATGAGGTTTTTTGTTTTGTTGTTTAGTCACTAAGTCATGTCTGACTTTTTTGCAACCCCATAGACTGTAGCCCGCCAGACTCCTTTGTCCAAGGGATTTCCCAGGCAAGAATACTGGAGTGGGTTGCCATTTCCCGCTCTAACCGTGGGATTTACATATAGCTATATATCACTATGTTAAGTTGCTGATCTCTTAAGTTCAAATACATTTTAACAACTCTGCATTTTTATTTCCCCAATGTTTACTGTTTTAACATATTTTATATTTTTTGCATCTTTAACTACTTATGGCGAATATAGATACTTTTACTACTTTTGTGTTTTGTGTGTGTGTGTGTGTGTGTGTTAGTCACTCAGTCATGTCTGACTCTTGGCAACTCCTTAGACTGTAGCCCATCAGGTTCCTTTGTCCATGGAACTCTCCAGGCAAGAATACTGGAGTGGGTTGCCATTTCTTTCTCCATGTGTTTTAACTGCTAATTGACTATCTTTACTGTATATTTGCCTTCAGCAATGAGATTTTTCTTTTATAATTTTCATATTTCATTTTTTTGCTTAGAGAAGTCTCTTTAAAATTTCTTCTAAAGCTGGGTTTTGGGAGCTAAACTTCTTTCAGCTTTTACTTGTCTGCAAAACCTTTGCTCTTTCCTTCAAATGTGAATGATAGTCTTGCTGGGTAGAGTGTTCTAGTTGCTAGGTTTTTGCCTTTTATCATTTTAAACATACTATGCCATTACCTTCTGGTCTCCAGAGTTTTGCTGAAAAAGACAACTGAGAGCTTTATGGGAGTTCCCTTTATGTAATATGCTTTTTTCCCTTGCTGTTTTTAATATTCTCTCTTTAACTTTATTTATTTTTTCTATTTTAATTGTGGTCCTCTTTGGATTAACTCTGTGATTCATGGGCATGGGTGTTCATTTCCTTTCTCAGGTTAAGGAAATTTTTAGCTATCATGTCTTCAAATATATTTCCTGCCCCTTTCTTTCTCTCTTCTCACTCTGGGACCCCTATAATGCAAATGTTAATACACCTGATGTTGTCCCTGACAGCTGCTAAACTGGTCTCATTTTTAATTCTTATTTTTTCCTCTTCAATTTGAGTGATTTCCATTTTTTTTTCTAAGTTCACTAATGCATTTCTTCATATCACGCTTACTCCTTGGAAGAAAAGTCATGACCAACCTAGATAGTATATTCAAAAGCAGAGATATTACTTTGCCGACTAAGGTCTGTCTAGTCAAGGCTATGGTTTTTCCTGTGGTCATGTATGGATGTGAGAGTTGGACTGTGAAGAAGGCTGAGCACTGAAGAATTGATGCATTTGAACTGTGGTGTTGGAGAAGACTCTTGAGAGTCCCTTGGACTGCAAGGAGATACAACCAGTCCATTCTGAAGGAGATCAACCCTAAGATTTCTTTGGAAGGAATGATGCTAAAGCTGAAACTCCAGTACTTTGGCCACCTCATGTGAAGAGTTGACTCATTGGAAAAGACTCTGTTGCTGGGAGGGATTGGGAGCAGGAGGAGAGGGGGACGACAGAGGATGAGATGGCTGGATGGCATCACTGACTTGATGGATGAAAGTCTGAGTGAACTCCGGGAGATGGTGATGAACAGGGAGTCCTGGCGTGCTGCAATTCATGGGGTCGCAAAGAGTCGGACACGACTGAGTGACTGAACTGAATCTACTGTTGATCCCTTCTAGTGTATTTTCGATTTGTTATTGTATTTTTCATCTCTGTTTGATTCTTCTTTATATATTCTAATTCTCTATTAAACTTTCACTGCATTTCTCCATTCTGTTCCCTAGTTCTTTCAGTGTCTTCATAATCATTAGTCTGAACTCTTTATTGGGTAGATTGATTATCTCCACTTTACTTAGTTCTTCTACTGGGGGATTATCTTTTTTCTTCATTTGTAACATATTCCTCTGTTGCCTCATTTTTCCAAATTTTCTGTTTTTATTTATATGTATTTAGTGGGTTGGTTACTTTTCTGATCTTGGAGAAGTGGCTTTTTTTAGGAGACATTCTATGTATCCCAATAGTGCAGTCTCCTCTGGTCACCAGAGCTGTATGCTCTTGGTCTTCTCCCTATGTGGGCTGTGTGGGCCACTCTATTTAGTGGGCTGACTATTGTTGACACTGTGGTATGCATGGTTGGCCCCTGGTCTGGTTGGTTGTCAGGCCCTAAATTGTGCAGAGGCTGCTGGCCATTGGTAGGACAACTCAGGTCACAAAGGAGCTGGCTGTGGAGCCAAGAGACTCCAGGGCTAGTGCTGGCCCACTGGTGAGAAGAGCTGGCTTCTTAATTGGGTGGTTGTGGGACCGGGTGTCCTGAGCCTAGGGTTGTTCTGTTAGCGGATGGATGTGCTTTCTGACATCACTGGCTGCATGATCTGGTATGTCCCCAAACTGATAACAGTTCATGCGTGGGTGGGTCTTGATCTCTGTGTGTCTGACTTGGTCCAGGGTATCTGGAAGCTAGTGTCAGCCTAATGGTGGACAGGGACTAGGGGATCCTAGAGATAGTATTCGCTTACTGGTAGACTGAACCATGTCCCGTGGTCTCTGTCTACAGGACTCTGGAGTCGCAAAGCTGGTATTTTCATGCTTGTTGGTGGAGCTAGTTGTTGACACAGCTGGCTGAGGGTCTTGGGATGTTCCAAAACTTGTATCAGTTCCCTGATGGGTGAAACAAGATGCCAAAACAGCTGCCTAAGGGACCCAAGATGTTCCAGAGTTGGTATTGGCCTATTATTGGATTGGGCCTTGGCCCAGGGAATCCTGGGGCTGGTACTTGTTAACTAACAGGTGAGGCTGGTCTCAGGGCTAGTGCTGGCCCACTGGTGTGCAGGGCTAGGTTCTGGGCTCTCTGATGGAAATTACTATGTCTCATTCAGCTGAGGCATCAGGGGATCTTAAAGTAGTGGTCCTATAGATGAGTAAGGCTGTGTTACCTCCTAGCTAGTTGCCTGGTCTGAGGCATTCAGGTACTGATGCAAACAAGCTTGTTGGTGGAGTCAGGTTCCAGTGCTAATAAGTTGAAGGAAGTAATCCAAAATGGCCCTTGCTAATCCCAGCATCCATTTGGTACAACAAGCTCCCCAAAATGGCTGCCACCAGTGTCTATGTCCCTACCAGTGTCTATGTCCAGTTGGATGTTGCTTCTAGGCAAGACTCTCCAAAAACAGCAGGTGGGCCTAAACTACAATCTTTCCAAATTATTGCTTCTTTTCTGGCTCCTAAAGCACGTGAGATATTGTGTATGTCCTTTAATAGTGGAGTTTCTATTATCTATGGAGCCTTATATGTGCATGCTCAGTCACTCAGAAATGTCCGATTCTTTGAGACCCCATGGACTGTAGTCCACCAGGCTCTTCTGTCCATGAGATTCTCCAGGCAAGAATACTGGAGTGGGTTGCCATTTCGTCTTCCAAGGGATCTTTCTGACCCAGGGATTGAACTTACTTCTGTGGCTCCTGCATTGGCAGGCAGATTCTTTACCACTGAGCCACCTGAGAAGCCCCTCCACAACCCTGTGGGTCTTCTAAAATTAAACTCTACTGGCCTTCAAATGCAATTGTTCTGGGGGCTCATCTTTTTGGTGCAAGACCCCTGGGCTGGGGTGCCCAGTGTGGGACTCAGGTCCCTTGATCCTTGTGGAGAACTTCTGTCATTTTAATTATCCTCTCATTTGTGGGTCTTGATCATATCAACTTGATTATTATTAACTCCTTCCCTCCTACCCATTTCATTATGTACCGGGGACCAGCCCCCCATTGGCAACAGAGGAGTTAGTGAAAAATAGCAGGACAGGCAAATTCTGGTTTTGGGGTAGATGTTCGAGCAGGTCCAGGGGGTCCCTCAAGTCCTGATCACCTTTGCCTGTCAGGGCTCTTCTTCATGACCTTTGTCATGGATGGGATCTCTCGTGCTGGCTCCCAGCAATTATGGTTCCATCTTTATAGCTTTAGTTATAGATCTTTTCTGCTAGATTTCAGGCTTTATCATCAATCCTTGGTCTGTAAATAGTTGTTAGTGTGCCCATGGTAGAAGGTGAGCTCAGGGTCTTCCTACCCACCACCTTGACTGCAAACTCTTAAAGAATAGATCTTAAGTCCCCACATCAAAAGGGAATGATGATTATATGATGGGAAAGAAGTGTTAGGTAATACTATATAATCGTAATCAAATATTATAATATATAAATGCTTATATAATATTGCAATATTTAAACATATCTAATCAAATATATTGTATACTTTAAACTTACACAATGATATATGTCAATTATATTTCAATTAAAGCTGAGGACACCAAAGAAGTAGTTCAGAGATTGAAAAGAGGACACAATAGAGGACAGCAGAAAGCAATGTATGGAGGTGAAAATATTATCAACAGTGTTGAAACACCTAAATAACCAGCTACATAAGCTAATCATCTTCTATTGCCTGACTGGTAGATGAAAATTCTGTCCACTAAATACATTAGACTCTTATTCCTGAATCTGATAGAATTGCACTTCACTAGCACTTAAATTTAGGGATAGCTGCATGAAAAGATTTCCTATGAAACCTGATCAAAAGTGATTTGTGTCACTTCTGGAGAGAAGACTTTCAGAAACGGGGCATTAGGTGTCACATTCCTTTTATGTCTGACACAATGACCTGCAAAAATTACACTAGTGAGATTCTCTCAGCAAACGACCCTAACTGAGAAAAATGTTGAAAAATACCACTCTTCCCACTAAAAGTAGACATATAACATGAGTATAAAACATTTATATATTGTTTAAAATACTGACATTTGAGAGGCATTTGTTATACCATCATAACCTGCCTCATCCTGATATACCTGAACTACTACAAGAAAATCCTAATTAGTATTATGTCCTATTATTAGGCAGCCCTAATCCAAAAATTCCATACTTGATGAACAGAGTCTGATATGATTAATTTACTTGTTTAAAACCACACTTTACATTCTTGACCAAGTTTGAAAGTCTCTTGATTTGCTCAGTGTATTACATTTAATTGCCTATCAAATGCTTTGCTTCTCTGGTCATTGAGGGAATGGAACCACATTGGCCCTGATGCCTATATAAGTGCTGTCCAGGGGTATTTCTTCATAACAATATTTTCGGGGACTAGAACATCGGAGATTACATATAGCAACAAAGTCTAAAAGAGAATATATTTTAACAAGGAAGTGGAGTATTTTTATAACACCTAGGCTACTAAACTTATAAAAGTCAGAAACTTTTAACTGCTGGCAACAGTGGAATAGATGAAACTGGCCTGCAGATAAGATCCAGCCTAAGATCTGTCCAGAATTCTGAGCACTCTGAGGTAAGGAGAGGAGTTATGCTTACCTGGGATTTCCTCAGTTGCTTGTTACCATCCAATCCTTTACACAACCAGTCCTTGATCCTTTAGACTGTTCCTATGCCTCAGTCCTAGTACTGTGATAAGGATTTGGTCTATAATACCAGACAAACCTGGGCTCAAAACCAGACCAGACAATTTAACTCTGAAGTTGAGTAAGTCGTATACTCTTGTATGTCTAGCATGCTTCATCTGCAGAATAATGGGCATAATATTAACTACTTTATAGGGCTACTGTTGGTATTAAGTAAAATAATGTATGCAAAATGGCTGACACAGAGAAGCTATTCAAGAAATTATTACAATTATTAGAGATATCTTACCCCATTCCTCCTCTGTATCCATGCTTCTTACCTATGTAAGAAGTGAAGCCTCACCTATAAAACATAAATGACAATGCTCAACTTTAAAGAAAGTTCTGAGGATTAAATGAGACAATGTATGTCAAGTCTTGAACAGATAGGTTCTAAGTTGATGACTTAAACCAGAGGGACCAATCTTGGAAACTCTACACAGAAATGGAAACGGCATGGCAAGCATGCATCTGTAAGTTCAGTTCAGTTCAGTTCAGTCACTCAGTCATGTCCGACTCTTTGTGACCCCATGAATCTCACCACACCAGGCCTCCCTGTCCATCACCAACTCCCGGAGTTCACTCAGACTCACGTCCATCGAGTCGGTGATGCCATCCAGCCATCTCATCCTCTGTCATCCCCTTCTCCTCCTGCCCCCAATCCCTCCCAGAATCAGAGTCTTTTCCAATGGGTCAAGTCTTCACATGAGGTGGCCAAAGTATTGGAGTTTCAGCTTTAGCATCATTCCTTCCAATGAACACTCAGGACTGATCTCCTATAGAATGGACTGGTTGGATCTCCTTGCAGCCCAAGGGACTCTCAAGCGTCTTCTCCAACACCACAGTTCAAAAGCATCAAATTTTTGGCTCTCAGCTTTCTTCACAGTCCAACTCTCACATTCATACATGACCACTGGAAAAACCATAGCCTTGATTAGATGGACCTTTGTTGGCAAAGTAATGTCTCTGCTTTTGAATATGCTCTCTAAGTTGGTCATAACTTTCCTTCCAAGGAGTAAGCGTCTTTTAATTTCATGGCTGCAGTCATCATCTGCAGTGATTTTGGAGCCCCCCAAAATAAAATCTGACACTGTTCCTACTGTTTCCCTATCTATTTCCTATGAAGTGATGGGACCAGATGCCATGAGCTTCGTTTTCTGAACGTTGAGCTTTAAGCCAACTTTTCCACTCTCCTCTTTCACTTTCATCAAGAGGCTTTTTAGCTCCTCTTCACTTTCTTCCATAAGGGTGGTGTCATCTGCATATCTGAAGTTATTGATATTTCTGCCGGCAATCTTGATTCCAGCTGTAAATGGATGGGCAACTACAAGTTTGTGTGTGCACAGGTGTGCATACACACTGGAGGCTGAGTCCACAAGGTCTCCTCATAGCTGGCCAGGACAAGCTCATGATCTAGGCATTCTGAGATCTGAATGTCAAGCACAGTATGGCTCCAGCTAGGGATTCTGAGGTAGGAAGGCAAGTTACCTCATTTATGCATTCATTCATTCGGTACATCAAGTCTCACTTTTAGAGGACTTTCTATGGACTACCAGGCCCCATTGAGCCAGCAAGCAGCCAGGTGCAACATCTGAAGAGTTTAGCCTGGTGGTGAAAAATGAGTGGGGACCCACCCTTCAGAGGAACTTCCTATGTCTACATGCAAGCCAGGCTTCAACAATACATGAACCGTGAACTTCCTGATGTTCAAGCTGGTTTTAGAAAAGGCAGAGGAACCAAAGATCAAATTGCCAACATCCGCTGGATCATGGAAAAAGCAAGAGAATCCCAGAAACATATGGATTTTTGCTTTATTGACTATGCCAAAGCCTTTGACTGTGTGGATCACAATAAACTGTGGAAAATTCTGAAAGAGATGGGAATACCAGACCACCTGACCTGCCTCTTGAGAAATCTGTATGCAGGTCAGGAAGCAACAGTTACAACTGGACACGGAACAGACTGGTTCCAAATAGGAAAAGGAGTACTTCAAGGCTGTATATTGTCACCCTGCTTATTTAACTTATATGCAGAGTACATCATGAGAAACACTGGGCTGGAAGAAACACAAGCTGGAGTCAAGGTTGCCAGGAGAAATATCAATAACCTCAGATATGCAGAAGACATAACCCTTATGGTAGAAAGTGAAGAGGAACTAAAAAGCCTCTTGATGAAAGGGAAAGAGGAGAATGAAAAAGTTGGCTTAAAGCTCAACATTTAGAAAACTAAGATCATGGCATCTGGTCCCATCACTTCATGGGAAATAGATGGGGAAACAGTGGAAACAGTGTCAGACTTTATTTTGGGGGGCTCTAAAATCGCTGCAGATGGTGATTGCAGCCATGAAATTAAAAGATGCTTACTCCTTGGAACAAAAGTTATGACCAACCTAGATAGTATATTCAAAAGCAGAGACATTACTTTGCCGACTAAGGTCTGTCTAGTCAAGGCTATGGTTTTTCCTGTGGTCATGTATGGATGTGAGAGTTGGACTGTGAAGAAGGCTGAGCACCAAAGAATTGATGTTTTTGAACTGTGATGTTGGAGAAGACTCTTGAGAGTCCCTTGGACTGCAAGGAG
>NW_024071014.1:0-8956 GCF_014754425.2 Oryx dammah
GCCCCTGGAACACAGTGGAGAGGCAGGGTCTGCTCAACTGGTAGATTGAAGAGCAGAGTGGAGAGCTTCCTTGTCCCCCAACGAACAGACCCCGAGCTGGAGGATCAGGGGAAGAACAGGGGCTCGTCAGCTCAGGTCCCTTTCCCTGAGAGCGCCTCACTGCTCCCTGGGCCAGCACTCAGCTCAGACCGGCACTCCTGCAGGAACAGGCGTGCTCTCCTTCAGGGCCAGAGTCAGACCCACTGGGGAAGAAGGGGCAGGACAGTGGTCATTATGGGGCAAAGGACCGGAGTCCCCGGCGTGTCCCATATGGAGCCTGGGTTCTTCCAGCCCCGGACCTGTCCTCCCGGGGAAGCCGAGGGACACTTGCCTCCTGAGAGTCTGAAGCCTCCGCTCTCAGCCTCTGGCTGTTTGCGCACAGAAGCTGCCCTTATACCAGGCTTTGGGGAAGTGGGAAGAGGCCAGGGGGATTGCCCCAGGCTCGGGGGTTGGACAGCGGGGCTGATAAGAGGTTGGCTCAGTCTTCCCACCCTGGGGCCCTGCTCTCTGCTGGGACGTGAGGGCCCTGCCTCCTGTTTGGACATAGATGCCCTAACACCCTAGTATGCTCCTGAAGCCCCCAAAACCACTGTCCAGACTGAATTTTTATCAGTGCCCTAAACGGTCCAGGTCTGAACAATCCTCTTCAGTCCCAGAAGCAGCCTTCCCTGGGTCAGCTTTCCAGCAAATGCCATGGAGGATCCAGGGAGCAGGGAGCGCACAAGGGAGGAGGGGGAGTCTCAGGGGGGACCGGCCTCCTGAGCTCTCGTGTGGGCCATGTGTGGGTGCTTCCTGTACGGCACATCCCGAATCCTCACCTTCCTAACCTCGGTCCCAGGAGAACGTGCGATCAGCCCGACTTCACTGATGTGAGGAGTGAGATTCAGAGAGGGCCGGTGACCTGCCAAGGTTGTGCGGGAGGTAGGGGAGCTGGGATACTAACCTTTGAGGCTGAAACCTTCTCTCTCTGTCTGTGTCTGTCTCTCTCCCTCTTTCCCTTCTTCATTCTCTTCGTATCTCTCCCTCTCCTCTCGCTCCATCTCTTTCTCATCTTTAAGATGAAAAATGTATGCTCTTTCCTTTATACTGTGGCTCTCGATCAAGGTTCTCAGCCTTTGCACAACTATTGCTGGGAGTCAAATCATTCTTTCACGGGGGTTGGCAGAGGGGCTTCCTATGTTTTGTAGAAAGTTTGGCACCGTTAAGTCACTCTGATACGTCTCCACACCTTCGCAAATGTCCGCTCGAAAGCAAAACTGCCTCTCTGAGGTTCACGGACCTAGTTCAGGCCTTCTTGTCCAGCCTCGAGGCAGATCTTCTCAAAAGGAAGAAACAGCTGGGGTGGAGACCTTCGTACTGAGTCTTCCGATTCTTGTGGGCTACGCTTCCCTTGCAATCCACCAGCCCCCACGGTCGGCACAAGGGGCAGCAAATGAGGCACTCAGCTCAGTTGCAGGGTTCAAGGGGACACTAAAGAACTCAGTAGTCAAGGTAAATAAATGTTTCATACAATCTTTCTTAAAAGTCAGATTCAATGCAAAAGTACCGTGATGAGCAAAATGTCAAGATATTCATCAATCAAGTTCCAGCCACATTCACTGCAACCAAGGAGAGGCCAGCAAGGGCTGAGGCTTGATTTTGCCAGACGTCATGGCCCAGAGCCCATGCACCCGTCAGGGTGTTGCCTCCACTCTGGGGTAGCCTAGCTGGGCAGTGTAGTTTTGTACCTTGGGTTCCAGCCCAGTGCTCAGGGCACCAGGGATGGGTCACCTAGGCTTTCTTGCCTGGCCTCTGCTCTCCCCGTGACCCTGCAGATGGAGAAGTGTCTGAGAGGCCACTTCTGGGCTGATTGCAGAGTAACGGTCTCAGTCGTTATCTCCCGGGGCCAACGGACCCGACCCTCAGCTTCTCTACCTGACTTGGGGTTGGGGAGGTTGGTCAGTTCCAGAGAGGGAAACCTTGGTCTTCATATTTCAAGCTGGAGACTTCCCTTGGAAGAGGAGTGGAGAGCTAGGCATCCCTCCATTATTCTCCCAGTCCTGGGCCCAGGCCAAGGACACGATTTCACGCAGCAGTTGGGATGACCAATAACATCGGCTGGTGTTGCAAACCAGCGCCATGATATGCTTTTGAAGTGCTGTTTCATTTTAACGGATCCGTTTCACACATTAGGAAACGGCCTCTCAGAGAGCTGAAATAAGTCTCCCAAGACCACAGGACAAGTCAGAGACAGGCCTTCCGGCTCCTTATCCACCTGCCTACCCTTGGCCTCCTGTCCCTGGACGCCCATCCGTCTGGCCGGCCCCACCCCTAGGCTGACCCTGGGCAAAGACATCCCAGTGACTTGAGGGACCCCCTCGACATCATGGTGATGCCTGCCCGATGTGAAACTGGAAACAACTTTCCTCGCCTTGCCACGAGGCAGGCGGATTCTTAGTCCCCCAACCGAGTGCCGAACCCACACTCCCTGCAGGGGAAGCTCAGAGTCTTAAGCGAGGGGCTGGAAGTCTGGACATAACATTTCTGAAGCTCCACCACCGTCCAGTGCTGGGCTTCGTTAAGGCTTTGCATCCTTATCCCGCTTACTTAATCCTTCCGTTCACCCGAGGGCCTTAGGCACTGCGGTTCTAGTCGCCAGCTCCCTCAGAGAGGGTCAGTGACTTGCCCAAGGCCACACAGCGCGTTCAAAGACGCACGTCTGAGCCTAGTGTCTGACCCCCATGTCCTTGCTGTGTTTGATTCCCTCAGTTGTCACCCATTAGCTAATGGCGCCTCCCTCTTCAGCATCCGTGAGACCCCACCTCTCGAGCTCACCGCTTGCCTCTCTGCTCACAGGGGTTTCAGCTCTGCCCCTTGTGTGAGGTCTGTCCAGCCCCACATCATGCAGACGGCCGTGTGCTCTGATGTTGAATGCAATCGCCACTCCCGAGTCAGCCACTCGGCTCTCAGTATTCCCATCCACAAACCAAGGCTAATGACAGGACCTGCCTCTAATGAGATCCGCTCCAGTAACGCTCTGAGGACAGTACCAGGCATGCGGGCTTGGGGGTAGCCTTTGTCAGGAAACCAGGACCCAACTGTCCCCTTGGGCAACCAGTAAGCCCGAGAGTTGCTTGAGGGCCCGCTCTGTGGATTTCAGGACGATGTAAGGAACTCCAGGGATTCTGCTGAAAAGACACCAGCTGAGTTGCCCAGAGCTTTGTTAGCATCATTTTGGAGGGTAATAAGGACACGCAAGCCCGTATTTGGGGATATCAGGCCGGTGCTCTAATTTTATTTAAATTGTATCTTGAGGATGGTTAAGATGCACCCTCTCACCTGCACTGTACCGTAGACGGCTCGGGGAATTGTCACACAGGAAATTCACCGCGTGACGGAGCCCACATCAAGATACAGAGTCTTTCCAGGAGCCAAATGCCTCGTGGTTCACTTTAACCCCCCAAAGGTAGAAGTCACACTTCTGCCACAAACACCCCGCCAACAGAAGAGATTTGTGAGGAACGAGATGAAGTCTCTCTTAGCACAAAGTCTCAGAGCCCAGCACATGTTTAATGCTTAACAAGCGAGGGACGTTGTTACTCCTTATTATTAATTCTGGAACACAGAGAAGCAACGTCTGCCCGCACCAGAACACGACGTCCCAAGGACAAGAGTGAAAGCTCTGCTCCAGCACAGGGCGGAACCCGTAAATTGTGTCGGAAAACCACCGTCATGGAAATCTAGACAACAGCAGTTACAGCGGACCTCAGTTTGATTTCTTAATTTTTCACCCCACCCTGCAAACTTGAGTAAGTAGCCTCTCCTATCGGGGCCACACTCAAAACATTCAGGTTCTTAACTTGCTTCTTAAGACCGGGAGGTGGGACTTCCCTGGTGATCCATTGGCTAAGACTCCAAGCTCCCAAATCAGGGGCCGGGGTTGCATCCCTGGTGAGGGAGTTAGATCCCACTTGCTGCCACGAACAGAGCCTATGAGACACAGCTGCTGAGCGCCTGAGCTCCAGAGACCAGGGCCACAGCTAGAGGAGACTGTCAGCTCCAAGGAAGACCCAGCACAGCCAAATCAAATGAAGAAATAATAAAATAATGCTTACAGGAGGTTTTTTGTTTGCCTCTAAGACCCTGGGACCTTCTGTTCTTCTCAGTGTTTGAGGAGGTCTGGAGAAAAGGGCTTCACAGCGTTGATGTTGTACTTTCTGCTCACTGCACCCTCCCCAGCTGAGGGGGTTCAGGACACCCTCCTTCCTCACCTTGGACTGGGACTCCCTTGGCCCCAGAGAGGTTGGAATCCTGTTCCCCAAGGTGAGCACAAGGGTAGAGGACTCGGGGCTTCCCTGATGGTCCAATGGTTAAGAATCTGCCTTGCAAAGCAAGGGACACTGGTTCAGTCCCTGGTCTGGGAAGATGCCACGTGTCGTGGGGCAATTGAGCCCCTGAGCTGCAACTAGAGAGTAGCCCTCACTTGTGGCAACTAGAGAAAGCCTGTGCACAGCAACAAGGACCAGCACAGCGATAAAGAAATGATATTTTATTTTAAGAAAAAAACAAAGAGTCGGGGACGGTCTCCTCCTCCCCTCGGTGTTGTATCCCACGTGATCATGCCCAGGAAGCCGCCAACACGTCCAGCCACAAACTCCTGCTGACTGAAGGGACATGCTCTGGAGATCCTTGCGCCCCTCCACGGGTCACATTCAGACACTCAGCCTGATGGAAGCAAGGTCCGATGCTGTAAAGACCAATATTGCATAGGAACCTGGAATGTCAGGTCCATGAATCAAGGCAAACTGGAAGTGGGCAAACAGGAGACGGCAAGAGTGAACGCCGCCATTCTAGGAATCAGCAAACTAAAACGGACTGGAATGGGTGAATTTAACTCAGATAAACATTATATCTACTACTGAGGGCAAGAATCCATTAGAAGAAATGGAGTACCCATCATGGTCAACAAAAGAGTCCCCAACGCAGTACTTGGACGCAATCTCAAAAATGACAGAATGATCTCTGTTCGTTTCCAAGGCAAAGCACTCAATATCATGGTAATCCAAGTCTATGTCCCGATTAGTAATGCTGAAGACGCTGAAGTTGAATTCAACTTCAGACCTACAAGAGCTATGAAAACCTGCAAGACCTACAAGGACTAACACCCAAGAAAAGACGTCCTTTTCATTAAAGGGGACCAGAAAAGAAAAGTAGGAAGTCAAGAAACACCTGGAGTAACAGGCAAATTTGGCCTTGTCTTACAGAATGAAACAGGGCAAAGACTAATCGAGTTCTGCCAAGAGAACGCCCTGGTCATAGCAAACACCCTCTTCCAACAACACAAGAGAAGACTCTACATAAGGACATCACCAGATGGCCAACACTGAAATCAGATTGATTATATTCTTTGCAGCCAAAGATGAAGAAGTTCTACACAGTCAGCAAAACAAGACCGGGAACTGACTGTGGCTCAGACCATGAACTCCTTATTGCCAAATTCAGACTTCAATTGAAGAAAGTAGGGAAAACCACTAGACCATTCAGGTATGACCTAAATCAAATCCCTTATGATTATACAGTGGAAGTGAGAAATAGAATCAAGGAATTGTATCCGATAAACAGAGTGCCCGAAGAACTATGGAAGGAGGCTCGTGATATTGTCTGTACAGGAGGCAAGGATCAAGACCATCCCCAAGAAAAAGAAATGCAAAAAGGCAAAATGATTTTCTGGGGAAGCCTTATGAATAGCTGTGAAAAGAAGAGAAGTGAAAGGCAAAGGAGAAAAGGAAAGATATATCCATCTGAATGCAGAGTTCCAGAGAATATCAAGGAGAAATAAGACAGCCTTCCTCAGGGATCAGTGCAAAGAAATAGAGGAAAACAATAAAATGGGATAGACTAGAGATCTCTTCAAGAAAATTGGAGATACCAAGGGAACATTTCATGCAAAGATGGGCTCGATAAAGGACAGAAACCATATGGACCTAACAGAAGCAGAAGATGTTAAGAAGAGGTGGCAAGAATACACAGAAGAACTTTACAAAAAAGACCTTCATGACCCAGATAATCATGATGGTGTGATTACTCACCTAGAGCCAGACATCCTGGAATGCAAAGTCAAGCAGGCCTTAGGAAGTATCAGTATGAACAAAGCTAGTGGAGGTACGGAATTCCAGTGGAGCTATTTCTAATCCTAAAGATGATGCTGTGAAAGTGCTGCCCTCAATATGCCAGCAAATTTGGAAAACTCAGCAGTGGCCACAGGACTGGAAAAGGTCAGTTTTCATTCCAATCCCAAAGAAAGGCTATGCCAAAGAATGCTCAAACTACCACACAATTGCACTCATCTCACACGCTAGTAAAGTAACATTCAAAGTTCTCCAAGCTAGGCTTCAACAGTATGTGAATTGTGAACTTCCAGATGTTCAACCTGGTTTTAGAAAAGGCAGAGGAACCAGAGATCGAATTCCCAACATCTGTTGGATCATTGAAAAAGCACAAGAGTTCCAGAAAATCATCTACTTCTGCTTTACTGACTATGCCAAAGCCTTGGTGTAGATCACCATAAACTGTGGAAAATTCTTAAAAAGATGGGAATACCAGACCACCTGACCTGCCTCTTGAGAAATCTGTATGCAGGTCAGGAAGCAACAGTTAGAACTGGACATGGGACAACAGACTGGTTCCAAATATGGAAAGAAGTAAGTCAAAGCTGTATATTGTTACCCTGATTATTTAACTTCTATGCAGAGTACATCATTAGAAACTCTGGGCTGGATGGAGCACAAGCTGGAATCAAGATTGCCAGGACAAATATCAATAACCTCAGATATGCAGATGATACCACCCTTATGGCAGAAAGCAAAGAAGAACTAAAGAGCCTCTTGATGAAAGTGAAAGAGGAGAGCGAAAAACTTGGCTTAAAGCTCAACATTCAGCAAACTAAGATGATGGCATCTGGTCCCATCACTTCATGGCAAATACATGGGGAAACAGTGACAGACTTTATTTTGGGGGTCTCCAAAAATCTCTGCAGATGGTGACTGCAGCCATGAAATTAAAAGATGCTTGCTCCCTGGAAGAAAAGTTATGACCAACCTAGACAGCTTATTAAAACTCAGAGACATTACTTTGCCAACAAAGGTCCATCTAGTCAAAGCTATGGTTTTCCAGTAGTCATGAATGTATGTGAGTTATACTATAAAGAAAGCTGAGTGCTGAAGAATTTATGGTTTTGAACTGTGGTGTTGGAGAAGACTCTTGAGAGTCCCTTGGACAGCAAGGAGATCCAACCAGTCCATCCTAAAGGAGATCAGCCCTGGGTGTTCATTGGAAGGACTGATGCTGAAGCTGAAGCTCCAATACTTTGGCCTCCTGAGGGGAAGAGCTGAATGACTGGCAAAGACCCTGATGCTGGGAAAGATTGAAAGCAGGTGGAGAAGGGGTCAGTGGAGGATGAGATGGTTGGATGGCATCATTGACTCAATGGACATGAGTCTGAGTAAACTGCGTGATTGGTGATGGACAAGGAGGCCTGGCGTGCTGCAGTCCAGGGGGTTGCAAAAAGTTGGACACGACTGAGTGACTGACCTGACTGAATGGACGTCACCACCCCTACCCCACACACTCCCCTCTAGGAGAACCTAGGCTCCCACATGAGGCCCTGGTGCTTAAGGGCATGAACTTAGGGTCAGGCAGTTGAGGGGTTGGTACTGGTTCCATCCTCTACTCACTTTCTTCGTTTGAGATCTGGATGCACTGCACACATACCTCATGGGGGTGTTATGAGGATTAAAGGACGTAATGCATAGAAAATGCTTAGCACAGAACATTCAGTGAGATGCAGTCATCATTTGCATCTTGCAGAAAGGACAGCGTTGAGAACGTCACAGTAGAAAAAGACTGCAGGCTCGCAGGTGTCCTGAGGAGTCCCTGCAAGTCCTGCTCCAGAGTCCCTGCTCCTTTACGTGCAGAGATCCTGAAACAGGGGGGTGGCCAGGGAGGAAGGCGGCTCTGTGACTCGGATCCCAGAAACAATAGAAAGGAGTCGAGTGCAGAAAGAAAAGCTGAAGGCTGAGATTTCCTGAGATGAAAAACTGAATCTGCCCCAAGTTGAAGAGCCGGAAGGAGGGGACCAAGGCCCGAGGATTGGGCGTAAGGATGACAGCGACTCTCCAGAGAAAGGAGAGGGGGCCGCAGTCCTAGAAGCTGGGGCCTTTGAGCACACCCATAGACGGCTAGGAGAGCGTTAAAGAGGGCCTGATACCTGAGGCCAGACCGCACAGGGGCTGGAGGAGCGGGCGGCCCCGGGAGAGACCCCTTTCTCCTCCACCACGTGGTGACCCCAGGGGGCACTCACGGCTCCAACCAGCCCTCCAGTCCCGCTCGCCGCCGCCACTTGGAAAGCAGCCACTTCCGGCCACACCCCACATGCCTTGCTGAATCTGAATAAAGAGGGCCAGTGTCCCCCCAACCCTGTGAACAAGGACCTTCTTCCACCAGACCCTGGGGGGCCCTTCGGGAGTGGGGCCCCTGCCCGGTCCCCACTGCCCCCAGGGGCCACTGCAGTGAAACCCCCCAGTGCCACCCGCTCCCACCCTGCCAGCAGGAGTCCCTCTCCAGCTTTACTTCTCAAAGTCCCCCGGCCCTGCCCACAAAGCCAGAACGAGGGCTTCCTGGATTCTCCAACCCAGAGGACTCCTTCAAAGTTCTCAGCGAAGAGACAACAGTCAGGAGATGCTGTGAGAACATGTTTATGACCCAGGGAGGCTGGGGGACAAGGGGGCCGAGGGTGAGACCCGGCAGGCGAGGCGAGGGGCAGGGTCTCCCGCCTTCGGGTTAGTAGGAGCAGACGAAGGGCAGCCGCCACTTGCATGAAGCTCGTCGCCAGTGACCCCCTGCAGGCAGAGAGCACAGTGATGTCAGTTCACCTGAGTGT
>NW_024071015.1:0-8955 GCF_014754425.2 Oryx dammah
GCCCCTGGAACACAGTGGAGAGGCAGGGTCTGCTCAACTGGTAGATTGAAGAGCAGAGTGGAGAGCTTCCTTGTCCCCCAATGAACAGACCCCGAGCTGGAGGATCAGGGGAAGAACAGGGGCTTGTCAGCTCAGGTCCCTTTCCCTGAGAGTGCCTCACTGCTCCCTGGGCCAGCACTCAGCTCAGACCGGCACTCCTGCAGGAACAGGCGTGCTCTCCTTCAGGGCCAGAGTCAGACCCACTGGGGAAGAAGGGGCAGGACAGTGGTCATTATGGGGCAAAGGACCGGAGTCCCCGGCGTGTCCCATATGGAGCCTGGGTTCTTCCAGCCCCGGACCTGTCCTCCCGGGGAAGCCGAGGGACACTTGCCTCCTGAGAGTCTGAAGCCTCCGCTCTCAGCCTCTGGCTGTTTGCGCACAGAAGCTGCCCTTATACCAGGCTTTGGGGAAGTGGAAAGAGGCCAAGGGGATTGCCCCAGGCTCGGGGGTTGGACAGCGGGGCTGATAAGAGGTTGGCTCAGTCTTCCCACCCTGGGGCCCTGCTCTCTGCTGGGACGTGAGGGCCCTGCCTCCGTTTGTACATAGATGCCCTAACACCCTAGTATGCTCCTGAAGCCCCCAAAACCACTGTCCAGACTGAATTTTTATCAGTGCCCTAAACGGTCCAGGTCTGAACAATCCTCTTCAGTCCCAGAAGCAGCCTTCCCTGGGTCAGCTTTCCAGCAAATGCCGTGGAGGATCCAGGGAGCAGGGAGCGCAGGGGGAGGAGGGGGAGGCTCAGGGGGGACCAGCCTCCTGAGCTCTCGTGTGGGCCATGTGTGGGTGCTTCCTGTACGGCACATCCCGAATCCTCACTTTCCTAACCTCGGTCCAGGAGAACGTGCGATCAGCCCAACTTCACTGATGAGAAGAATGAGATTCAGAGAGGGCCGGTGACCTGCCAAGGTTGTGCGGGAGGTAGGGGAGCTGGGATACTAACCTCTGAGGCTGAACCCTTCTCTCTCTGTCTGTGTCTGTCTCTCTCCCTCTTTCCCTTCTTCACTCTCTTCCTGTCTCTCCCTCTCCTCTCTCTCCATCTCTTTCTCATCTTTAAGATGAAAAATGTATGCTCTTTCCTTTATACTGTGGCTCTCGATCAAGGTTCTCAGCCTTTGCACAACTATTGCTGGGAGTCAAATCATTCTTTCAGGGGCGTTGGCGGAGGGGCTTCCTATGTTTTGTAGAAAGTTTGGCACCGTTAAGTCACTCTGATACGTCTCCACACCTTCGCAAATGTCCGCTCGAAAGCAAAACTGCCTCTCTGAGGTTCACGGACCTAGTTCAGGCCTTCTTGTCCAGCCTCGAGGCAGATCTTCTCAAAAGGAAGCAACAGCTGGGGTGGAGACCTTCGTACTGAGTCTTCCGATTCTTGTGGGCTACGCTTCCCTTGCAATCCACCAGCCCCCACGGTCGGCACAAGGGGCAGCAAATGAGGCACTCAGCTCAGTTGCAGGGTTCAAGGGGACACTAAAGAACTCAGTAGTCAAGGTAAATAAATGTTTCATACAATCTTTCTTAAAAGTCAGATTCAATGCAAAAGTACCGTGATGAGCAAAATGTCAAGATATTCATCAATCAAGTTCCAGCCACATTCACTGCAACCAAGGAGAGGCCAGCAAGGGCTGAGGCTTGATTTTGCCAGACGTCATGGCCCAGAGCCCATGCACCCGTCAGGGTGTTGCCTCCACTCTGGGGTAGCCTAGCTGGGCAGTGTAGTTTTGTACCTTGGGTTCCAGCCCAGTGCTCAGGGCACCAGGGATGGGTCACCTAGGCTTTCTTGCCTGGCCTCTGCTCTCCCCATGACCCTGCAGATGGAGAAGTGTCTGAGAGGCCACTTCTGGGTTGATTGCAGAGTAACGGTCTTAGTCGTTATCTCCCGGGGCCAACGGACCTGACCCTCAGCCTCTCTACCTGACTTGGGGTTGGCGGGGATTGATCAATTCCAGAGAGGGAAACCCTGGTCTTCATATTTCAAGCTGGAGACTTCCCTTGGAAGAGGAGTGGAGAGCTAGGCATCCCTCCATTATTCTCCCAGTCCTGGGCCCAGGCCAAGGACACGATTTCACGCAGCAGTTGGGATGACCAATAACATCGGCTGGTGTTGCAAACCAGCGCCATGATATGCTTTTGAAGTGCTGTTTCATTTTAACGGATCCGTTTCACACATTAGGAAACGGCCTCTCAGAGAGCTGAAATAAGTCGCCCAAGACCACAGGACAAGTCAGAGACAGGCCTTCCGGCTCCTTATCCACCTGCCTACCCTTGGCCTCCTGTCCCTGGACGCCCATCCGTCTGGCCGGCCCCACCCCTAGGCTGACCCTGGGCAAAGACATCCCAGTGACTTGAGGGACCCCCTCGACATCACGGTGATGCCTGCCCGATGTGAAACTGGAAACAGCTTTCCTCGCCTTGCCACGAGGCAGGCGGATTCTTAGTCCCCCAACCGAGTGCCGAACCCACACTCCCTGCAGGGGAAGCTCAGAGTCTTAAGCGAGGGGCTGGAAGTCTGGACATAACATTTCTGAAGCTCCACCACCGTCCAGTGCTGGGCTTCGTTAAGGCTTTGCATCCTTATCCCGCTTACTTAATCCTTCCGTTCACCCGAGGGCCTTAGGCACTGCGGTTCTAGTCGCCAGCTCCCTCAGAGAGGGTCAGTGACTTGCCCAAGGCCACACAGCGCGTTCAAAGACGCGCACGTCTGAGCCTAGTGTCTGACCCCCATGTCCTTGCTGTGTTTGATTCGCTCAGTTGTCACCCATTAGCTAATGGCGCCTCCCTCTTCAGCATCCGTGAGACCCCACCTCTCGAGCTCACTGCTTGCCTCTCTGCTCACAGGGGTTTCAGCTCTGCCCCTTGTGTGAGGTCTGTCCAGCCCCACATCAAGCAGACGGCCGTGTGCTCTGATGTTGAATGCAATCGCCACTCCCGAGTCAGCCACTCGGCTCTCAGTATTCCCATCCACAAACCAAGGCTAATGACAGGACCTGCCTCTAATGAGATCCGCTCCAGTAACGCTCTGAGGACAGTACCAGGCATGCGGGCTTGGGGGTAGCCTTTGTCAGGAAACCAGGACCCAACTGTCCCCTTGGGCAACCAGTAAGCCCGAGAGTTGCTTGAGGGCCCGCTCTGTGGATTTCAGGACGATGTAAGGAACTCCAGGGATTCTGCTGAAAAGACACCAGCTGAGTTGCCCAGAGCTTCGTTAGCATCATTTTGGAGGGTAATAAGGACACGCAAGCCCGTATTTGGGGATATCAGGCCGGTGCTCTAATTTTATTTAAAGTGTATCTTGAGGATGGTTAAGATGCACCCTCTCACCTGCACTGTACCGTAGACGGCTCGGGGAATTGTCACACAGGAAATTCACCGCGTGACGGAGCCCACATCAAGATACAGAGTCTTTCCAGGAGCCAAATGCCTCGTGGTTCACTTTAACCCCCCAAAGGTAGAAGTCACACTTCTGCCACAAACACCCCGCCAACAGAAGAGATTTGTGAGGAACGAGATGAAGTCTCTCTTAGCACAAAGTCTCAGAGCCCAGCACATGTTTAATGCTTAACAAGCGAGGGACGTTGTTACTCCTTATTATTAATTCTGGAACACAGAGAAGCAACGTCTGCCCGCACCAGAACACGACGTCCCGAGGACAAGAGTGAAAGCTCTGCTCCAGCACAGGGCGGAACCCGTAAGTTGTGTCGGAAAACCACCGTCATGCAAATCTAGACAACAGCAGTTACAGCGGACCTCAGTTTGATTTCTTAATTTTTCACCCCACCCTGCAAACTTGAGTAAGTAGCCTCTCCTATCGGGGCCACACTCAAAACATTCAGGTTCTTAACTTGCTTCTTAAGACCGGGAGGTGGGACTTCCCTGGTGATCCATTGGCTAAGACTCCAAGCTCCCAAATCAGGGGCCGGGGTTGCATCCCTGGTGAGGGAGTTAGATCCCACTTGCTGCCACGAACAGAGCCTATGAGACACAGCTGCTGAGCGCCTGAGCTCCAGAGACCAGGGCCACAGCTAGAGGAGACTGTCAGCTCCAAGGAAGACCCAGCACAGCCAAATCAAATGAAGAAATAATAAAATAATGCTTACAGGAGGTTTTTTGTTTGCCTCTAAGACCCTGGGACCTTCTGTTCTTCTCAGTGTTTGAGGAGGTCTGGAGAAAAGGGCTTCACAGCGTTGATGTTGTACTTTCTGCTCACTGCACCCTCCCCAGCTGAGGGGGTTCAGGACACCCTCCTTCCTCACCTTGGACTGGGACTCCCTTGGCCCCAGAGAGGTTGGAATCCTGTTCCCCAAGGTGAGCACAAGGGTAGAGGACTCGGGGCTTCCCTGATGGTCCAATGGTTAAGAATCTGCCTTGCAAAGCAAGGGACACTGGTTCAGTCCCTGGTCTGGGAAGATGCCACGTGTCGTGGGGCAATTGAGCCCCTGAGCTGCAACTAGAGAGTAGCCCTCACTTGTGGCAACTAGAGAAAGCCTGTGCACAGCAACAAGGACCAGCACAGTGATAAAGAAATGATATTTTATTTTAAGAAAAAACAAAGAGTCGGGGACGGTCTCCTCCTCCCCTCGGTGTTGTATCCCACGTGATCATGCCCAGGAAGCCGCCAACACGTCCAGCCACGAACTCCTGCTGACTGAAGGGACATGCTCTGGAGATCCTTGCGCCCCTCCACGGGTCACATTCAGACACTCAGCCTGATGGAAGCAAGGTCCGATGCTGTAAAGACCAATATTGCATAGGAACCTGGAATGTCAGGTCCATGAATCAAGGCAAACTGGAAGTGGGCAAACAGGAGACGGCAAGAGTGAACGCCGCCATTCTAGGAATCAGCAAACTAAAACGGACTGGAATGGGTGAATTTAACTCAGATAAACATTATATCTACTACTGAGGGCAAGACTCCATTAGAAGAAATGGAGTACCCATCATGGTCAACAAGAGAGTCCCCAAAGCAGTACTTGGACGCAATCTCAAAAACGACAGAATGATCTCTGTTCGTTTCCAAGGCAAAGCACTCAATATCATGGTAATCCAAGTCTATGTCCCGATTAGTAATGCTGAAGAAGCTGAAGTTGAATTCAACTTCAGACCTACAAGAGCTATGAAAACCAGCAAGACCTACAAGGACTAACACCCAAGAAAAGACGTCCTTTTCATTAAAGGGGACCAGAAAAGAAAAGTAGGAAGTCAAGAAACACCTGGAGTAACAGGCAAATTTGGCCTTGTCTTACAGAATGAAACAGGGCAAAGACTAATCGAGTTCTGCCAAGAGAACGCCCTGGTCATAGCAAACACCCTCTTCCAACAACACAAGAGAAGACTCTACATAAGGACATCACCAGATGGCCAACACTGAAATCAGATTGATTATATTCTTTGCAGCCAAAGATGAAGAAGTTCTACACAGTCAGCAAAACAAGACCGGGAACTGACTGTGGCTCAGACCATGAACTCCTTATTGCCAAATTCAGACTTCAATTGAAGAAAGTAGGGAAAACCACTAGACCATTCAGGTATGACCTAAATCAAATCCCTTATGATTATACAGTGGAAGTGAGAAATAGAATCAAGGAATTGTATCCGATAAACAGAGTGCCCGAAGAACTATGGAAGGAGGCTCGTGATATTGTCTGTACAGGAGGCAAGGATCAAGACCATCCCCAAGAAAAAGAAATGCAAAAAGGCAAAATGATTTTCTGGGGAAGCCTTATGAATAGCTGTGAAAAGAAGAGAAGTGAAAGGCAAAGGAGAAAAGGAAAGATATATCCATCTGAATGCAGAGTTCCAGAGAATATCAAGGAGAAATAAGACAGCCTTCCTCAGGGATCAGTGCAAAGAAATAGAGGAAAACAATAAAATGGGATAGACTAGAGATCTCTTCAAGAAAATTGGAGATACCAAGGGAACATTTCATGCAAAGATGGGCTCGATAAAGGACAGAAACCATATGGACCTAACAGAAGCAGAAGATGTTAAGAAGAGGTGGCAAGAATACACAGAAGAACTGTACAAAAAAGACCTTCATGACCCAGATAATCATGATGGTGTGATTACTCACCTAGAGCCAGACATCCTGGAATGCAAAGTCAAGCAGGCCTTAGGAAGTATCAGTATGAACAAAGCTAGTGGAGGTACGGAATTCCAGTGGAGCTATTTCTAATCCTAAAGATGATGCTGTGAAAGTGCTGCCCTCAATATGCCAGCAAATTTGGAAAACTCAGCAGTGGCCACAGGACTGGAAAAGGTCAGTTTTCATTCCAATCCCAAAGAAAGGCTATGCCAAAGAATGCTCAAACTACCACACAATTGCACTCATCTCACACGCTAGTAAAGTAACATTCAAAGTTCTCCAAGCTAGGCTTCAACAGTATGTGAATTGTGAACTTCCAGATGTTCAACCTGGTTTTAGAAAAGGCAGAGGAACCAGAGATCGAATTCCCAACATCTGTTGGATCATTGAAAAAGCACAAGAGTTCCAGAAAATCATCTACTTCTGCTTTACTGACTATGCCAAAGCCTTGGTGTAGATCACCATAAACTGTGGAAAATTCTTAAAAAGATGGGAATACCAGACCACCTGACCTGCCTCTTGAGAAATCTGTATGCAGGTCAGGAAGCAACAGTTAGAACTGGACATGGGACAACAGACTGGTTCCAAATATGGAAAGAAGTAAGTCAAAGCTGTATATTGTTACCCTGATTATTTAACTTCTATGCAGAGTACATCATTAGAAACTCTGGGCTGGATGGAGCACAAGCTGGAATCAAGATTGCCAGGACAAATATCAATAACCTCAGATATGCAGATGACACCACCCTTATGGCAGAAAGCAAAGAAGAACTAAAGAGCCTCTTGATGAAAGTGAAAGAGGAGAGCGAAAAACTTGGCTTAAAGCTCAACATTCAGCAAACTAAGATGATGGCATCTGGTCCCATCACTTCATGGCAAATACATGGGGAAACAGTGACAGACTTTATTTTGGGGGTCTCCAAAAATCTCTGCAGATGGTGACTGCAGCCATGAAATTAAAAGATGCTTGCTCCCTGGAAGAAAAGTTATGACCAACCTAGACAGCTTATTAAAACTCAGAGACATTACTTTGCCAACAAAGGTCCATCTAGTCAAAGCTATGGTTTTCCAGTAGTCATGAATGTATGTGAGTTATACTATAAAGAAAGCTGAGTGCTGAAGAATTTATGGTTTTGAACTGTGGTGTTGGAGAAGACTCTTGAGAGTCCCTTGGACAGCAAGGAGATCCAACCAGTCCATCCTAAAGGAGATCAGCCCTGGGTGTTCATTGGAAGGACTGATGCTGAAGCTGAAGCTCCAATACTTTGGCCTCCTGAGGGGAAGAGCTGAATGACTGGCAAAGACCCTGATGCTGGGAAAGATTGAAAGCAGGTGGAGAAGGGGTCAGTGGAGGATGAGATGGTTGGATGGCATCATTGACTCGATGGACATGAGTCTGAGTAAACTGCGTGATTGGTGATGGACAAGGAGGCCTGGCATGCTGCAGTCCAGGGGGTTGCAAAAAGTTGGACACGACTGAGTGACTGACCTGACTGAATGGACGTCACCACCCCTACCCCACACACTCCCCTCTAGGAGAACCTAGGCTCCCACATGAGGCCCTGGTGCTTAAGGGCATGAACTTAGGGTCAGGCAGTTGAGGGGTTGGTACTGGTTCCATCCTCTACTCACTTTCTTCGTTTGAGATCTGGATGCACTGCACACATACCTCATGGGGGTGTTATGAGGATTAAAGGACGTAATGCATAGAAAATGCTTAGCACAGAACATTCAGTGAGATGCAGTCATCATTTGCATCTTGCAGAAAGGACAGCGTTGAGAACGTCACAGTAGAAAAAGACTGCAGGCTCGCAGGTGTCCTGAGGAGTCCCTGCAAGTCCTGCTCCAGAGTCCCTGCTCCTTTACGTGCAGAGATCCTGAAACAGGGGGGTGGCCAGGGAGGAAGGCGGCTCTGTGACTCGGATCCCAGAAACAATAGAAAGGAGTCGAGTGCAGAAAGAAAAGCTGAAGGCTGAGATTTCCTGAGATGAAAAACTGAATCTGCCCCAAGTTGAAGAGCCGGAAGGAGGGGACCAAGGCCCGAGGATTGGGCGTAAGGATGACAGCGACTCTCCAGAGAAAGGAGAGGGGGCCGCAGTCCTAGAAGCTGGGGCCTTTGAGCACACCCATAGACGGCTAGGAGAGCGTTAAAGAGGGCCTGATACCTGAGGCCAGACCGCACAGGGGCTGGAGGAGCGGGCGGCCCCGGGAGAGACCCCTTTCTCCTCCACCACGTGGTGACCCCAGGGGGCACTCACGGCTCCAACCAGCCCTCCAGTCCCGCTCGCCGCCGCCACTTGGAAAGCAGCCACTTCCGGCCACACCCCACATGCCTTGCTGAATCTGAATAAAGAGGGCCAGTGTCCCCCCAACCCTGTGAACAAGGACCTTCTTCCACCAGACCCTGGGGGGCCCTTCGGGAGTGGGGCCCCTGCCCGGTCCCCACTGCCCCCAGGGGCCACTGCAGTGAAACCCCCCAGTGCCACCCGCTCCCACCCTGCCAGCAGGAGTCCCTCTCCAGCTTTACTTCTCAAAGTCCCCCGGCCCTGCCCACAAAGCCAGAACGAGGGCTTCCTGGATTCTCCAACCCAGAGGACTCCTTCAAAGTTCTCAGCGAAGAGACAACAGTCAGGAGATGCTGTGAGAACATGTTTATGACCCAGGGAGGCTGGGGGACAAGGGGGCCGAGGGTGAGACCCGGCAGGCGAGGCGAGGGGCAGGGTCTCCCGCCTTCGGGTTAGTAGGAGCAGACGAAGGGCAGCCGCCACTTGCATGAAGCTCGTCGCCAGTGACCCCCTGCAGGCAGAGAGCACAGTGATGTCAGTTCACCTGAGTGT
>NW_024071016.1:0-2911 GCF_014754425.2 Oryx dammah
GAGAGTGAAAATGTTGGCTTAAAAATCAGCATTCAAAAATCTAAGATCATGGCATCCAGTCCCATCACTTCATGGTAAATAGATGGGAAAACAATGGAAATAGTACAGACATTACTTTCTTGGGCTCCAAAAGCACTGAAGATGGTGAGTGCAGACATGAAATTAAAAGACACTTGCTCCTTGGAAGAAAAGCTATGACCAACCTAGACAGCATAAGCAGAGACATAACTTTGTTGACAAAAGTCTGTCTTGTCAAAGCTATGGTTTTTCAAGTAGTCATGAATGGATGTGAGAGATGGACCATAATGAAAGCTGAGCAGTGAAAAATTGATGCTTTTGAACTATGGTGCTGGAGAAAATTCTCGAGAGTCCCTTGGCCTGTAAGAAGACCCAAGCAGTCAGTCCTAAAGGAAATCAATCCTGAATATTCACTGGAAGGTTGATGCTGAAACTGGAGCTCCGATACTTTGGCCACCTGATGGGAAGAGCTAACTCATTAGAAAAGACCCTATTGCTGGGAAAAACTGAGGGCAGGAGGAGAAGGGGACAACAAAGGATGGTGGCATCACCGACTCAATGGCATCACCGACTGAATGGACATGAGTTTGAGCAAGCTCTGGTAGTTGGTGATGGACAGAGAAGCCCAGTGTACTGCAGTCCATGAGGTCACAAAGAGTCAGACAGGACAGAGCAACTGAAATGACTGATTGAATGACCTAGTGGTTCTTCCTACTGTCTTCAATTTAAGTCTCCACTTCACAATAAGCAGTTCATGATCTGATCCACAATCAGCTCTTGTCTTATTTTTGCAGACTGATAGAGCTTCTCCATCTTCAGGTGCAAAGAATATAATCAATCAGATTGTGGCATTGATCCTCTGGCGATGTCCATGTGTGGAGTTGTCTCTTGCATTGTTAGAAGAGGGTGTTTGCTATGACCAGTGTGTTCTATGAGCAAAACTGTTAGTCTGCCCTGCTTCATTTTGTACTCCAAGGCCAAACTTGTCTGTTACTCCAGGTAGCTCTAGATTTCCTACTTTTGCATTCCAGTACCCTATGATAAAAAGAACATCTTTTTTTTCTTGGTGTTAGTTCTGGAAGGTCTTGTAGATCTTCACAGAACTGTTCAGCTTCAGCTTCTTCGGCATTAGTGGTTGGGGCATAGACTTGCATTACTGTGGTGTTGAATGGTTTGCCTTGGAAACAAATCAAGATAGTCCTGTAATTTTTGAGATTGCATCCAAGTTCTTCATTTTGGACTCTTGTTGACTATGAAGGCTACTCCATTTCTTCTAAAGGATCCTTGCCCACAGTAGTAGATATGATGGTCATCTGAATTAAGTTCTCCCATTCCTGTCCATTTTAGTTCACTGACTCCTAAAATGTTGATGTTCACTCTTGCCATACCCTTTTTGACCACTTCCAATTTTCCTTGAATCATGGACCTAAGATTCCAGGTTCCTAGGCAATATTGTTCTTTACAGCATCAGACTTTACTTTTACCACGAGACAGATTCACAACTGGATGTTGTTTCTCCTTTGGCTTAGTCACTTCATTCTTTCTGTAACTATCCACTTTTCTCCAGTAAGTGTATTGGGCACCTACTGACCTGGGGAGTTCATCTTTTGGTGTCATATCTTTTTGTCTTTTCATAGTGTTCAATGGGGTTCTCAAGGCAAGAATACTGAAGTGGTTTGCCATTCCCTTCTCCAGGGGACCACGTTTTGTCAGAACTCTCCACCATGACCCATCCATCTTGGGTGGCCCTACACGGCATGTCTCATAGTTTCATTGAAGAAGAATGGTTGTGTCTACTAATGACTAGATTTATCTTATTGATGTTCCTCTGACTTTTCTATAAAATGTGCTTATATGACAATTCAGTGAATCATCAAAGAGGCCAAAAACAGCTAAGTAAGAAAAAGTGGGACTTCCCTGGTGGTCCAGTGGTTGAGAGTCTGCTTTCCAGTGCTGAGCTCATGGGTTTGGTCCCTAGTCTGAGGACTAAGATCCCACATGCCTTGGGGCAACTAGAGAACCTGTGTGTCATGCCTAGAGAAACCCCTGCATTGCAACTACAGAGCCCTTGCAATCTAGAGCCCATGCTCTTCAAGAAGAGAAGCCAGTGAGCCACAAGTAGAGAAAGCCTGCATGCCACAATGAAGACCCAGTTCAGCCAAAATTTAGAAAAGAAAAAAAAATTTACAATAGCTAGAACATGGAAGCAACTTAGATGTCCATCAACAGATGAATGGATAAAGAAGTTGTGGTGCATATACACGATAGAATATTACTCACCCATAAAAAGGAACACATGTGAGTCAGTTCTGTTGAGGTGGATGAACCTAGAACCTATTATACAGAGTGAAGTGAGTCAGAAAGAGAAATATAAATATCGTATTCTAATGCATGTATACAGAATCTAGAAAAATGGTACTGAGGAATTTATTTTCAGGGCAGCAATGGAGAAACAGCAATAGAGAATAGACTTATGGACATGGGGAGAGGGGAGGAGAGGGTGAGATGTACGGAAAGAGTAGCATGGAAACTAACATTACCATATGTAAAATAGATAGCCAACGGGAATTTGCTGTATGGCTCAGGAAACTCAAACAGCGGCTCTGTATGAATCTAGAGGGGTGGGATGGGGAGGGAGATGGGAAGGAGGTTCAAAAGGGAGAGGATATATGTATATTTATGGCTGATTCATGTTGAGGTCTGACAGAAAACAACAAAATTCCATAAAGCAATTATCCTTCAATAAAAAAAATGAAAAGAAAAGAAAAAAAAAAAGACTACTTTAAGTGCTTGCAGCTAGATTGTGCTAAACAAGTTGTCAAAACTTGGGAGTGTACCATAAAAGAAAATTGATACTGATAAAGTCAACCTTTATCTGGGGGGGCGGGGGGGG
>NW_024071016.1:3011-8944 GCF_014754425.2 Oryx dammah
AAGCAGAGACATTACTTTGCCAACATACATCTGTCTAGTCAAAACTATGGTTTTTCCAGTATTCACATATGGATGTGAGAGGTGGACCATAACGAAGGCTGAGCACCAAAGAATTGATGCTTTTGAACTGTGGTGTTGGAGAGGACTCTTGAGAGTACCTTGGACTGCAAGGAGATCAAACTAGTCAATCCTAGAGGAAATTAGTCCTGAATATTCATTGGAAGGATTGATGCTGATGCTGATGCTGAAGCTGAAGCTCCAATACTTTGGCCACCTGATGTGAAGAGCTGACTCATTAGAAAAGACCCTGATGCTGGGAAAGATTGAAGACAGGAGGAGAAGGGGACGACCGAGGATGAAATGGTTGGATGTCATCATTGACTCAATAGACATGAGGTTGAGCAAGCTCTGCTGCTGCTGCTGCTCTGGGAGAGGGTAAAGGACAGGGAACCCTCTTGTCCTGAAGTCCATAGGGCTGCAAAGGGTCAGACAAAACTGAGTGACTGAACAACAACCAGAGAGCACAGAACAGTCAAATTATACATAGCAAAGGTGGGGAGAGGGGAACAGTATTTGTGTAAAGTTTATCTAAAGTTTCAGCTTTGTTTTTCTCTATAAACTTAGGAAAGCTGCAGTCCTTACCTCTCTAAATCAATTATGAGGATGATTCTCTGAGCAGAGGTAGAGGAATGGGGATATTAATATTACCAAGCTTTGTGAGCATGGAAGCTCAACAGGAAACATCTCCATTACCTGTTTTCAATATTTAAATTTTGTGATTCAATTCTCCCAATTCCATGGACTTAGGAAGTTTTCATATATCTCCCCTGAGACTAGGAGAAACAAGAATACTCAGGAGCAAAAAGGAAAGAATTAAAAAGTAAGAAACACAGATAGAAAGAGGAAAGAAAAGGACAATATTTAATTTGACCAGCAATATGTATCCTTTTCAGAATCAGCTGTGTAGTGCATCTGTCCGCCAGTTGGGCAGGAGAAGGAGGGAGGTGGAAGTTAAGTCAGAATGGACATTATACATATATCCTGTGTTTCTTTTAACCCACTGAAATCTTACTAGAATAATATTCTGTGCAGATGGCAGCTGTACCTTCTGGGTTTCTAGAGCTCTCAATTTCAAGAAAATGTATCACTGTCTTCATACATACTGCTTGTATCAGTTTTCCTTTATTAGAATTTACACATAACTGAATTATTTTTTTAAATGAGGTATAATTGACATATAGTATGGTATTAGTTTCAGATATATGACACAATGATTTGATATTTATATATAGTGGAATGATCATTACAACAAGTCTAGTAACATGTATCATACAGAGTTGCAATTTTTTTTTAATCAGGAGAGCTTTCAAGATCTACTCTCTTAGCAACTTTCAAATATGCAATACAGTATTATTAACCATAGTCATCTTGCCATACATTCCATCCCCACAATATTTATTTTATATCTTAGAGTTTGTACCTTTTGACCCCATTCATCTATTTCATTTCCACCCCTCATCCCTGCCTTTGGCAAAACCACTAATTTGTTCTATCTATGAGCTTCATTAAAAAAAAAAAATACTCCACATAGAGTAGAGTATTTATATGGTATTTTTCTTTGTCTGACCTACTTCACTTAGCATAATGCCCTCAAGGTCCATCCATATTGTAGCAAATGACAATGTTTTACTCTTTTTAAAGGCTGAATTGTCATACAACTGAATTCTTAATTGCTCTGTCATTCTAAGTAATTTGAGAGTGAGCTCACTCTTCCTATGATTCTTCAAGGCTCCGTTTAACACAGTTGAGACACTGATCTTCTCAGAGTAACATCCACCCTTTCTCACACACTCTTGCACAAACTTTTCTTACACAAAGTGTTTTTAAAATGCCTTATATCTTCATATATTACAGATATTGTTTCTACCCTCCTGTACTGTTTGCAACTACAATTCTGGAGAGATTACTGTACAATCTCCCTGGCTGGCTGTGGGTGGAGCTTCCTGTTAAGTGAGTGACAGAGCTCTGATGTGACTGGTTCTCAGTAATACTGGTGAGTTCCAGTAAAACTGGAAGATTTTGACAGTAAGAAGAAAATTTCTCTGGACTCAAGACTCTACACCCTCCAAAGTGTGGGCAAAAGTACCCCAGTAACTGAGCAAGGAGTCATGAAGAGGTGGTGGGAAGCCTTGCTGGGACTTCTGTGGGCCCAGGTTTGCTGTGAGTCTGGGTTGTCCTAGAGTGCAGCTGGTGAGGGAGGGAAAGTGAGCTGACTCAGAGCGCCCAGATGATCCTACATCCTCATGGGTGTTTCCTGAGATAGTTTACAGGTCTGGAAACTGCATCCATGACTCCCCAGAGACATCATACATGTTTATGTTTCTCTTTCCAAGCAGGGGTGAGAGTGGTGAAGGTGGAGCAGAAACCTTTAGTCCTGAATCTCCAGGAGGGAGCCAACTGTACTCTGAGGTGCAATTTTTCTGCCACAGTGAAGACTCTGCAGTGGTTCCAGCAGAATCCTGGAGGCAGCCTCATCAGTCTGAAGCTTCAGGGATGAAGCAGAATGAAAGACTGAGTTCCACAGTGAATTTTAAGGAGTGATATAGTACCCTACACATCACAGCCTCCCAGCTGGAAGACTCAGCCACCTACCTCTGTGCGGTGGAGGCACAGTGCTCCCAGGTGATCTGCAGCCTGTGCCCAAACTGCAGCTGCCTCAGCCCCACCCCTCCATGGGCTGGCATGTTGCTGGGTTCCAGCCCCGTTGGATCCAGGGAAATTTGAAGCATGGACGGTGTAGGCGAGGAAAACTTATTTGTGTATTAATATAAGAATATAAGATTAGATTAGGGAGAAACAGTGTAGTAGGAAAATTAAGTGGAGAAAAAAGGCTGAATAACTTGGTTTATGTGGGAAGCCAATAAAGTTCCAGACAAGGAGCTTACACCATCTACGTTAGGCCACTGGCGTCCTCTTGAATATCGGGGGGTGCCCCACCTTGGGCTCCCCCTCGCATGGATCTTAAAAGCCAGGACAAGTAAGTATACATGGTGGGCCTCCACGCCCCAGATGGGAATTCAGCCAGAAATTAGAGAGGAGACACGGGGGAAACCAGTCCAGCGACTGGCCCAGGCCTCTATTGTTCAGAAGGCCTTTTATACTTTTTTATTATACATAGAGATCAATGGGTAACACAAAGTTATGCAGCGTTAGCAGCCCAGACTCTTATCAAAATCAGGCTTTTCTCTCTGCATACCTAGTTGTATACACAAGTCTTAGGTAATTTACATCATCTTCCGGCCAAAAGGGCCAATTAACATTTTACAGCCTTTTTTCTGATAAGGGTTTGTCAACCAGAAGACTTATTTGTGTTGATCTTCCCAAAGTCTGGTGCCACTCTCAGAAAGCACTAAATAAAGTTACATTCTTACATAGCAAGGACACAAGAGGAGTACAGTGATATATAACAAAGAGAAAAGTAATTAACTCAAAAGTCTAGTGTTGCTAACATCAAAACTATTATATATCTTTTTCCATATCCACTTTACATTGATTAACATCCTCCCAGGTGCCTAAAAGATAAAGAATATGGAGGCCTGGGGGCAATCATTGAGTCAACAGTGAAAACCCGTCACCAATATGATTTTTAGCTCTTTAGAAAAGGCTCTGTATCTTTAAGATGCTTTTAAGCTTTGTGCCTCTTGCGGTTGGGGGGCTGTAAGCAATTCACAAGTTGTAAGAGGTCCGGGGAACCTGTTAGGCAAGCTAGAGAACTATCAGAGGGGTTTAACTGAAATATCCCTTTCAAATGCAGAAGACTAAAGCCCTGATTTGACTTTTTTCAGAGAATATCAGAAGAGCAGAGTACAAAAGCCAGTAGATTTTTTGGTTTTGGGGGTACATGCCTGGGAAATTCCAGGGGGAATCCCTGAAGCGTAATTACATCCTTGCATTTTGTCAGGCTTCCTTCCTCATGAACTTGTCACGGGAGGGATTCCTCACGCTGGCTCCCGGCAGCATGTGTCCCCACAGTAGCCTTTGATAGCAAGTTTGAGTCAATCTCTGACTCTGCAGGATCCTAAAGTGGGTATCAGTAAACTTTGTTGATCAGTTATTACAAAATAAAAGTTTATATGTCAACATCACAATAATGCTTGTGGGAGAGATATTAGAATTCTCTGAAAATGAGAAACTATGGTTTTGAAAATTGCTGCTACATTGGAAAGCAAATTTTCATAAGTGTAGAAATTGAAATTACATGTATGATAATAGCTTTAATGAAAAAGAATAGTATTTTCATGTTTGAATTAATCCAATGAAACAATTACTAACATACAAAAATAATTTTTACTCACTTCCCCTATAATTAAACAGTGATATGATGTATAAATAAGCACTTAATTATAAATAAGTCACAAAGCCACTTTTAGTCTTATATGTCCTCCACAAGTTACAGAGAATGTCAGTGAAAACATTAAAATTTCCCTGTATAAATTTATATTTGGCATTAAATTCAGAATTACATGAAGTTGATTGGTTTGAAGAATTAAGTTGTTTCTACAAAAATTGTTCC
This sequence comes from Oryx dammah, assembly GCF_014754425.2. Classification (NCBI taxonomy): domain Eukaryota; kingdom Metazoa; phylum Chordata; class Mammalia; order Artiodactyla; family Bovidae; genus Oryx; species Oryx dammah. Next base: position 7,585 of record NW_024071016.1, read on the forward strand.
ACTGGAGACATCAACTCTGGATTTACTAGAATTTATATTTCAAACTAATTTATCAGATATTTATATTATATTGTTACAGCATACAAAATACTCAAGAGCTCTAATATCAGTTACATCAACAGAAATATTCTCAAAATTAAAAATTATAAAAAGTTTTGTTTACAATCTTGCATTTACCAATAGCAACTGACATTGCTTTCAATTATATTAATTGAAATTAAATTGCTAAAGTTATAATTTTTATATCCTAATAAATTAATTTGCAGAAAAGCAAGCTTTGTAAATCTTATTATCATGATATTAATAATTTGTTATTAATTGATATTAATTGTTATTAATTGATATTAATTAATTTGTTATCAATTCACTGCAATGGTGATTGCAGTCATGAAATTAAAAGACGCTTACTCTTTGGAAGGAAAGTTGTGACCAACCTAGATAGCATATAAAAAGCAGAGACATTACTTTGCCAACAAAGGTCTGTCTAGTCAAGGCTATGGTTTTTCCAGTGGTCATGTATGGATGTGAGAGTTGGACTGTGAAGAAGGCTGAGCGCCGAAGAATTGATGCTTTTGAACTGTGGTGTTGGAGAAGACTCTTGAGAGTCCCTTGGACTGCAAGGAGATCCAACCAGACCATTCTAAAGGAAATCAGTCCTGGGTGTTCATTGGAATTCTGCCATCCTCCTGAAATATCTATTGCAAAAGAAAAGGAGTAACCTTAAAGAATTTATCTATTTGCATCAGTAATTTCACATCTAGCAGTGGAGTTTTTACTTTCTTGTAGCTTGCGCAAGTGTTCCTTTATTTCCTATGACATTTTTCATCAAAATGATTTTTGGTTCTTTAAAAAAAAAGACTGATGCTAAAGCTGAAACTCCAATACTTTGGCCACCTCATGTGAAGAGTTCACTCACTGGAAAAGACCTTGATGCTGGGAGGGATTAGGGGCAGGAGGAGAAGGGGACGATAGAGGATGAGATGGTTGGATGGCATCATCGACTCGATGAACATGAATTTGAGTAGACTCCGGCAGTTGGTAACAGACAGGGAGGCCTGGCATGCTGCAATTCATGGGGTCGCAAAGAGTCAGACATGACTGAGCAACTGAACTGAACTGAAGATCCGAAATATTTTTTGCAAGTTGTAAATTTATTTTGCTATTTAATATATCATTAAATGGCAATCCACTCCAGCAGTCTTGCCTGGAAAATCCCATGGACGGAGGAGCCTGATAGGCTACAGTCCATGGGGTCACAAAGAGTCGGACATGACTGAGTGACTTCACTTTCACTTTCTTTATAAACTCTACTGGGCTTCCCAGATGGTGCTAGGGATAAAAAACCTGCCTACCAATGCAG
>NW_024071017.1:0-8942 GCF_014754425.2 Oryx dammah
GCAGGTGCGCCCACGGGCCCTGGAAGGCCGCGGCCGCGGCGTCGGCGTCGGGCGCCTCGGGCTGCGCCGCCTCCAGCACCCGCTGCAGCGCCTCCAGAGCGCGCCGCCGGCCCAGCTTGCTGTCGGCCTCCAGCCCGGGCAGCAGGCGGCTCAGGGAGCGGCTCAGCTCCGCCGCCTCGGTCGTCTCCCCGGCCTCTGTCGGGCCCTGGGGCGCCGCGGCCTCAGGCGCTACCAGCGCCGCCATCTTCCCCGCGTTGCTAATCACCAGGGGAGACCGGCGCTTTTACGACGGCCGCGGTGCGGATTACGGCACGTCTTCCGGTCAGCTCCGAGCGCAACTTTATTGGCAGCTCGGGCGCGGACAGGACACGGCCGGGGGCGGGGCGGGGCCTTGGGGGCGGGGCCTCGGGGAACTGGAGGGACGCTGGCCGGGGCAGGGGTCCCGGTCTGCGGGCTGCTGCGAGCCTGTGCTCGGTGAGGCGTGGTGGTCGTCGAGTGGCTTCTGGGACCCTCACGCCTCCTGCAGGCCTTGGCTCGGGCCTTGGTCTACTGGGCAGCAGGTTAATCAGCGTGAGGGATGAACGGCAAGGAACTTGGTGTAGACTGGGAAGGCTTCCTGGTGTGGCGGCCGTGGTGGTATTGTAGAGGGTGAGTAATAGTTAACTCTCGTAAAAATTAACTTCCCTCGTGGCTCAAATGGTAAAGAATCCGCCTGCTGTGCAGGAGACCTGGGTTCGATCCCTGGGTCGGGAAGATCCCCTAGAGAAGGGCGTGGCGACCCACCCCAGTATTCTTGCCTGGAAAGTCCCATGGACGGAGGAGGCTGGTGGGAGAAAGAGCTGGACACACCTGAGCACACAGCACACGGTAGACAGCTGGGTGACGGGTGGGGAAGCAGAGGGAGGGGACAAGAGGCGCAGAGGCCTGTGATGGGAGGGTGGCCGCTCGGCTGTGTCGTGCCCCCCAAAGTTCATGAAGTGGAGTCCTGACCCTCCCTACCCGCCCTGGACCTCAAAAGGGGATGTTACTTAGGATAGCGACTCGCCAAGTTAGGACCATGCCTTTAGGGTGGGCCCTGATCCGCTTGACTGTGTCCTTATGAAGAGGGGAAACGAGACAGCCGAGCACGCGGGGAGAAGCGCGTGAAGGCAGGGCGGTTGTCTGCAGGCCCAGGAGTGGGCTTGGGACAGACGTCCTCACAGCCCTCAGGGGAGCCAGGCTCCGACACTGGGATCTCGGACTTCTGGCTTCCAGAACGTTGAGATAAATTTCTCTTGTTTAACCTGCCATAGTACTGTTTCCACAGCCACAGGAACAGATATGGGGAGGGGGCCTGACACCGTTCCACCCTGCGACGGGAGCCAGGGCATCCAGGGGGCGCAGGGTCCTCTGGGTCCCAGTCGGGGACGCAAGGGAGGGTTTGAGGTGGGTGGGTTTCACTAGGAGGTTTGTGTGTGTAGGAGACTACTCTGGCTGTTGGAGAATGGGTTGGAAGGGAGCCAGGCAGATGCCACGTGAGGCTGCTGGGAAGGCCTTAGCTGTCATTAAGATGAGAACGTCAGCACTGAAGTGAGGGTGCTGGGCTCCCCTGCTCCAGAAGTGGGGCGGACTCACTTTCCCAGCTACTCCCCCGCCCAGTTACAACTGAATACCTTGCAGCTAGTTCAGCAGACACGGGGAAAGGGTCTGTGCTGGACAGAAAGGGGCAGGCTGACCGGGGCCACCACACTAGAGGGACAGCTGTGGGGTGACCCAGGGGTTTCTCTTCTGCTTCCAGGTTCCTGGAACAGGCGCTAGAGGGGGCTGTAACCCAGATCTGCTGGCAGGCCGTGGGAGGAGCAGCACAGCCACTGCCAGAGGACGGATTGCTGCCTCGGCACCTGTTCTCGCTGGCCCGGTGCCTGCGGGGCCTTGAACTGGCAGCAGCCTCTGCAGTGCGTGCCCTGGATGACAGCCTGCAGGGTCACCAGTAAGCTGACGTTCCCAGTGTGACCCCCCCCCGCAATGCCAAATGAAAATTGTAGAACTGGAAAACAGTAGCCAGAATAGTGTTGCGTCCATCACTGGACACGGTGACCACTGTCCGCTACTGGATGGATGTGACAGCAACATGGAGCTGGCCGGAAAGACTCAGGAAATTCACAGATAAGGCAGTAGCATCTGCTCAATCTAAGCAACAGAGAGAGAACAGACTGAAAAGGGACGCAGAGCCTCAGACCTGCAGGACAGTCATCTCATCACCAGAGACCCGGAGCAAGAGGAGGGAGCACGTGGGCTGCGAAGTGCTGCAAGGAGCAACGGCTGAAAACTTCCTGAATTTGGTGAAAGACAAACCCGTAGGCACAGCAGACTAACAAGCCTGTGTGGGCCAGAGTGTAGTGTTAGCCACTCAGTCGTGCCCGACTCTGTGACACCATGGAGGTAACCCCCCAGGCGCCTCTGTCCATGGCATTCTCCAGGCAAGAATACTGGAGTGGGTAGCTCTTCCCTTCTCCAGGGGATCTTCCTGACCCAGGGGTTGAACCCGAGCCTCCTGCGTTGCAGGCGGGTTCTTTACCATTTGAGCCACCAGGGAAGAGCCAAGCCCTCTAAAAACCCATACCAAGACACATCGCGATTAAATCTCTGAAAACGAATCACAGAAAGAGAAAGTGAAAACAGAGAGACGTGGTGTCGCCTCGAGAGGGACATGAGTGTGAATGAGAGATTTCTTGTTGGAAATCATAGAGGCCAGAAGGAAGTGGGATGTTTTTTAACATCTGACGGTTGCAGCAAAGCGGGGGACTCTGTGCGCGTGAGAGAAGTGAGGGGGGTGGAGGGGGGATTCTGCGCGCGACGCGGCGGAACGTCGGTGCCGTGGACTGATGACTGCGTGCGTCCACGGCGGTGTGCAGAGCGCCGCTCACAGACGTTGACAGCGCTACGTCCGGGGGAATTCTGGCAGAGATCCGGGTGCCTCACGCTGTGGCGCGAGAGAGGACAGGGCCACTTGAGCACTAATTGTCTGTAGTTACTGCAGATGTGAACGGCGTGTACACACCAGTGAGAAGACAGATTCGCAGGAGGAATGAAAACCCGTGACCCAACTTTACGGTTTCTGTCATATGCGGAAACTCACTTCAAGCGTGATAACGGGGAGGCTGAAAGAAAAAAGACGGGAAAAGATCTATCATGTAAACATTCTTTTTGAAAAACCAGAACGATGACTATCAGCCAAGGGAGACGTCAGAGCAAGGGGAATTTCCAGGGGGAAAACAGGTCGATTGTGTGACAGTGAAAGGATCAGTCCACCAGGCAGATATATAGCAGTCACAAATGTTTATGACCCAAACAGATCTTTAAGATACACAAAGCAAACACTGGTAGAGCTGAAATGAGAGGGACAAGCCCCCCAGTTTCAGGTGAGGACCTCAGCTCCCACTCTTCACAGCTGCTGGGACTACTGGACATTTGGAAAGAACATAGAACAGTGTCGATCAGAGGGGTCAGTGGACATTCATGGAACCCTCCACCCAACAGGCGCGGAGTGCGTGCTGTTCACAGCTGCCCGGGGACGTGCCAGAGAGACCATATTATCCTGGGCCATAAAACAGACCTCGACAAATGGAAGTGAAGTCAGAGCATAAAAATCAGTGACAGAAAGACAGACTCCAAACGTGGACGCTAACTCGGTTCTACTCAGAAACGAAGGGGAAGAACTGTTGATACAGGCAGAGACTCTGGTGCACCTCCAGGCGGTGTGCCGAGTAAAGGACAGTCGTGACGAGACGCTGACTGCGTGAGTCCCTGTAAACAGTCCCGAGATGACGCGGGAGTGGAGGACCTGGGAGCGGTCTCCGGGGCTGGGGGATGGGCCGGGTGTGACCGCACGGGCGTGGCGGGGGAGCCTCCCGAGCCTCCCGATGGAAGTGGCGCCTCTGTGAGCACTCGGGGGGTCCAGCCTCCTGTCGCCTGTCCCCAGACATCCTTCTAGACTGAATGAACAGGAGAAGTAGGGCAGAGGGACCGCGCCTAGAAAGGAGCGCAGGCGCGAAACGGACAGGAAGCTGCATACAAGAACGCAAGAGACGTGGACAGCAGAAGCAGAAATGCTCGGACCAGGTGAGGAGACGTTTGGAAGGACGTGGAGGGTTAGGACTCTGAGTCTCACGGGTGGGAATGTAAGATAGTGCAGCCACTGAGGAACCCTGTGGTTCCTGAAAAAATTAAGCAGGATTCGCAACTGACCTGGCAATCCACACGCGGGTGCAAGAAGGGAAAGGCGGGAAAGGAGGGGAGGGGAGGGCTCTCAGGTCTGCTCTCCTTGTTCACAGCGGCCAGAGGTGAGCCTGGGATGTGCTGGGTACACGCCACCCGAGGCGTGTGCGTGAGTATCAGCCGTGGTGCAACGCTGACCCCGGACGGTGTGGGCCAGCCGCAGCCACGCTCCGCCTGGCGAGAGGAGCCCTCGCGTGGGGCCCGGAGTCTGCTGAGGCACTGAAGCTGGCTCGGTGGCTGGGAGCTGGGCATCCTAGCTGCCACAGGCTGTCCCAATGCGGTAGGTGGCAGAGCCCAGTTGGCAAGTTTGTGGGGGGTGGCTGCTCGAGGAAGAGGAAGAAAGCCCGGTCCCGGCCTCGGCCCAGCCGGACGAGGGGAAACACTTTAGATGAGGTTGCAGTTTTGACCATTTCATGGCACCGGACACAAAGTGGCTGAGTTGACCCTGGCTGCATACGTTGACATAACGGTAGAACTTTGAAACTCTCTGCGTTTGAGCCGAAGTGTGATGGAGCTGCCCCAATTGTACAGGCGGGAGTCAGGAAGGAGCCTCCCTCCTAACGGAGCTTAGAGACCCGCCCAGGGTGGGAAGGAGTGACTTCAGGTCTGTTCCAGGAGGCCCCCGTTCCCTGTCCTGGTGACGAACGTCGTGGACTGTGTCATTTCAGCAGCACAACAAGCCGCCGCGAGTTGGTGCGCTTGGTCGAACTGTTCATTAGCTCCTCCGGCCAGTTCTCGTGGGAGGCTCGGGGTCCTGGCATCCGCAGCGGCCCCTCCTCACACAGCTGAGGGCCGGAAGCCTGTGGATGGTGGGGATGAAGGGGAAGGACCCCAGCTGGCGAAGATGAGGGGACGATGGGGCGGGGCCTGGGGCACTGGGGACCGGCGACCCCTGCTGCCCGCGGGCGTCACTGCCTTTGTGTCCTGCAGCTGTTGTGGGGTCCGGTCACCACAGGCGCGGGGCCTCACACTCCCGATCATCTCGTGGCAGTGGGTCAGGAGTCCAGCGGGGCTCGGGGGTGTCCCCTGAAGGCAACCCTGGAGGCCTGGGCCCGTCCTCCGCTGGGGGGCCCGTGCCTTGGGTGGCCTGCTGCCTCTCGGAGCCCCGCCCTGAGCTCCAGGCCAGGTCCCTGCCCTCCAGCCCCTGCTTGGGCCCCTCTTCTGCACCCACACAGGCCCTGACGGCTCTGCTCTGTGCAGGGCGCTTACCTTGCCCTCCCCTGGCCCCGCCAGGAGGGACGCGGCTGGACAAGCTGTACTGGTAGCCTTGCGGTCACTGGGTCCCTTTGGTTCCCCGTCAGCAGGTGCCGGGAGCCACGCCCATCTCCATGCCCACAGGTGGGAGCCTCTTCCAGGTGAAGCCCCCCGAAGCTCCCACGCTGTTGCTGGCTGGGAAGCAGGACCCACCTAGGAGTCCGCCTCCCGAGCCCAGCTCAGCACCCCCGGGCGGGGGGACGGTTCCGAGACCCCCCTCGCCTGGGCAGGTACCCACGTCTGTCTCCTCGCCCCTCAGGGTCTAACACAGCGTCCACACTCCCCAGGGTGCTCGGCACAGCAGGGGTCAGAGAAGGGGGCAGGTTCAGCAGTCGGCCTCCCGCACACTTCACACAGAGCCAGGGCTGCAGGGAGACCCTGGCGGAACCCCAAGGGCCCAAGCTGGCCTGCAGGTGTGAGGGCCCCAGGCAGGGAGGGTTCCTTGCAGAAGCAATGTCCCTGTTGAATCCTGGTGGGTGAACTGGGCCTGGCACCTCCAGGAGTCTGGGGCAGGGGAGGGAGTGCTTGGAAAATAAGGTGGTTTTGAAGTTGGAGCCTTGCAAGACTCAGGTTCCGGGGTGGGTGAGGACCCTGGGCTGTGGCACGTGCAGCCCTTCTGTGGGGAAGGCAGGAGGGCTGCGCTGGGGGGGGGGGGGCTTCCCTGTGGGTGGAGGGGACGCATAGACCAGCAGGACTTGTGGGGACGTTTGCCTGACGACATGATCCCCGCCTCACGCCCTCAGGACGCCCAGTCACCCAGGGCTCGCCACTGTCCAGCCCGGCGAGCTAAGGACCTTAACCCAGCTGTGCGTGGCGACACTGGTCCACACAGCCCCCTGACCCCGCTCCAGGAGGGGCATCCCCGAGGTGCCCCCACGTGAGGCCACCGGCCACCCGCGGTCTAGTTGGCTTCCCTGATGGACCCTGGGCTTACCCCCCGTCTCGGGAAGGGGCGTAGGTCGTGTAGTTCAGGGTGGAGTCACTTGGATCTGCTGCAAGGAACCACTGTGCCATCAATGGGGACATGACCTGGGCTGCCCTGGTGGCTCAGCAATAAAGTGCAGGAGATGTGGGTTCGAACCCCCGGTTGGGAAGATCCCCTGAGGGGGAGGTGGCACCCCACTCCACACTCTTGCCTGGAGAGTCCCGTGGGCAGAGGAGCCTGGCGGCTGCAGCCCATGTAGTCGCAAGAGTCGGACACGGTTTAGCCTCTAACAACAGCAACAACAGCTGGTCTGTGCTGCCCGGTTCTGGACACAGGGAGGCCGGGCCTGGTTTGAGGGCCCCTGGCTCCCTGCCTTGAAGCAGTGAGTGCCTGGATGAATGGGGAGCCCTTCCCTTCCACCCAAATGGCCGGCGAAGGGGGCTGGGGCCCCAGGAGAAATGAGGGGGCTTGCCAGCAGGTTGGACTGTGGGCAGGAGGGCTGGCCCTGCACTGCGGCCTTGGAGGGGGGATTCTTAGGGCGGCCCACCTGCAGGTCCTGGACGTGGGGGGCCCTGATAGGTGCCCGAGGCGCCTGGAAGGGTCTGCAGGGGAGAGGCTGGTGGGAGCTGCCCCCGTGGTGGCTGGAGGACGGGGCTCATTCAGTCCCAGCTGAGAGGGGCTGGGGAGCAAGTCTCCAGTGGGGGTGGAGGTGTGAGGCGGGCGCGTGGGGACGGTCGTGGTGGTCCTCCTGGCAGCCCAGCAGCGCACTGCTGTGTGTCGGTTTGTCAAACGTGGGGCTAGTCAGCCTGCACGTCTGGGGTGGGGGGTGAGGAGGCGGGAACAGGAAGGGGAGGGGGGCGGGCGGGGGTGGAGGGGTGGTTTGCCCAGGCGGGAGATCTGGGCGGCGGGGAGAGGGGGTTGGGGGGTGGGCCGGCAGGAGGGTGGACCGCGCGGCGCGGGGGCGGGCGCAGGGCGGCGCCGCTGCAGTGCGGGACCGCTCGCCCGCCGTGCCCGTGCCCGTGTCCCCGCGCAGCCGCCTCTGGCCTCGGGCGCCCCGCATCCAGGTACGCAGGGCTGGGGAGGGTCGGCGCTGGAGCCCTCGGCTGCACGGAGGCTCCGGAAAGCGTGGGCCCTTGGGGAGCCCCCGCCTCTTAGCCCGACCCGGGCCGATGTACCGCGGTGGTCTGGGCGCGGGGGCCGGGGGCGCCGAGCTGCGTGCAGCGCGGGCCGTCAGGCCGGGTTCCGGGCGGGTTCCGAGCTGTCATTGTGACCTGGCCGAGCGCGGGCCGGACGCACGGCCCTGCCATTGTTCTCCGGGTTCGTCTTCCCGGGAGGCCCGGCTCCGGGCATCGTTCCTTTCCTGTTTCCCTTCCTTTTCCTGCGGATCCTGGAACCGCGCCCCCCCCCCGCCCCCATCATCTCCCCGGGAGCTCGCGGGAGGCCCTCCAGCCAGGAAGGTCCCGGGAGGGGAGAGATGGTCGCACGTGAGACCCTTTACTGGCCGGCTACGCACACAGGCCGGCCGCCCCGCTTCCCTGCTTCCCCCCGGGCCCTGGCGGGCCCCGCTGCGTCCCCGCGAGTATCTGCCTAGAGGTGAGCTTTGCCTCGAGGACGAGAGGCCTCTGGCAGGACAGAAGCCCCGGTCACCAGGCCGGGTCGGGCCCCGGCGCTTGCTGGACGCGCGCGGCCCGCGGACTCACCTCTCTCGCAGGACGCGCCGCGCGTCGCCATGGCCGCGCCGGGGGCGCAGCAGCTGGACGAGGACGACGGCCTGAGGGCCTGCGAGCTGTACGTGCAGAGGCGCGGGATCCAGCAGGCGCTCAAGGACTGCATCGTGCAGCTCTGCTTGGCCAAGCCCGAGCGCCCCGTGCGGTTCCTGCGCGAGCACTTCGAGAGGCTGGAGAAGGTCAGTGGCTGCGCGCCTGGTCCCCGCGGGCAGGGGTGGCGGGGGAGCGGGGGAGCGGGGGGCGCCCGCCCGGCCTCCCTCCCACCCCAGCGTGCTCAGCTCGCCGCCCTCTGCAGCTCCTAGCAGGCCGGGCGGCCTCACGCCCCCAGAGGACCCGGTCTTCTCCTGCGGCTCAGGCTCTCAGCGCCCCACCCCCACCCCGAAGGCTTGGGGTCGTTTGGCAAGTGGTGGCTGTGAATGTCGCTTGAGGGGTCACCAGCAGTTCTCAACTCAGGGACCGTCAGAGATGCGCTCTGCGCTCAGGGTGAAAGCGGACGGCCGACAGGGAGCGTGGTGGAGCCGCAGAGGTCCTCTTTAGGAGGGTCTGCAGTCCTGAGACCAGGCAGGTGCAGCCCCTCAGACCAGCGGCTGCCCACCCCGCTCCCTCGTGCCTGGATGAGCCCCCCCTCCCCTCCTGGTTCCTGGTGTGGGTGGGGGCTGGGAGCAGGAGATGGGCAGGAACCCCCAGAGAACCCCCCGAGCAGCTTCCTCACCCCCTCACCCCCCCACCTTCCTGCTCATCCCCCTGCTCATCCCGTCTCTTCCCCCTCACCCCCCCCA
>NW_024071019.1:0-3424 GCF_014754425.2 Oryx dammah
CACACAGAGACACACACACAGAAACTTACCTATACACACTCGTACACACACACACACACACATACACACACAGAGGCATACATAGAGACATACACACATACACACAGAGACACACACACACAGACATGTATAGAGACACACAGAAACTTATACCCACTCATACACACAGACACACACACATACACATTCACACAGACATACATACACATGGACACACACACATTCACACACACATACTCATGAACACACACATAGACGTGCATGACATCTGCACACACACACACACACCTCTGTGTATATATAGACATGTATACATATGGCTTCCCAGGCGGCGCTAGTGGTAAAGAACCTGCCCGCCCGTGCAGGAGACATGAGAGACGCAGGTTCGGCCCCTGGGTCGGGAAGATTCCCCGGGGAGGGCCTGGAGAACCCCACGGCCAGTGGGGCCTGGCGGGCTGCAGTCCATGGGGTCACGAGGCCTCAGGCGTGGCCGAGCGACTAGCAACAACAGCACACACACATTCCCCCACACACACACATTCCTACACACAGACACACACACACACGCACAGACACACACATTCCCACACACAGACACACACACACGTGCACAGACACACACATTCCCACACACAGACACACACACACGTGCACAGACACACACATTCCCACACACAGACACACACACACACACGTGTGTGTGCTGCTCTTAATCTCGACTCTGCCCCTCTTTCTCTGAGGACACGCTCCCTCCCTCTGGGGCGAGGTCGGCCCTGTCACATGAAAAGCACTGACTTTCCAGGTGGAGGCGGCGGTTTGTGCCTATCTCCATGGTGTTTCCACCGTTAGAGATTTTCTCTTAACACCTTAAGTCCATCAATCAAGACAGAAACTTTGCACGCCTGTGGGAAGTATGTTAATTGCTCTGTCTAAAAGCTCCCTTCAAATGAGAATAAAAGAAAGCGACTGAGTTACTGAACACAGCAGGCAGGCTTGTTCCTTTTCTCTCCTGCTCTTTTGCACGCAGGAGATATCAAAAATCCTCAGTAATCTCCTTGGCTGCTGCCCCACAGTCTCGGGAGCAAAGCAGCACGCACCATGATACAGCTCACGCAGTTTGAACTGAAACGCTAGGCTTGCCGGCTGGGAGATACGGGACACACACACTCGGCCTGCCACAAGCCATCGGGGCAAGTCTTGCAGTGATGCTGAGTCTCCGACAGCCACAGAACTGGCGAGGCCGCCCCGGGCTCCGCCTGCTTTGTTTTAACCCTTTTCTAAGTAGAATATGCTTAACGTTTCCAAGCGTGATTCACTGAGGCCCATGGCGTCAGAGACATTGCTGAGGTGCCATCGGCTCGCTCTGCAGGCCACACTCTGGCCACAGAGGACACTGGCCTCGAGTTTGCCCAGCGTTCACTCAGTGTTAAGTGCTGGGGTCCGTTCAGGGGTGCGTTAATGCGAGTGTCCTGGGCGGCACCCGTGACAGCATTCATCCCCGTCCCCCGGGAGCCCAGCGCCCCCACCCCGCCACCCTCCGGGGGCCAAGGAGGAGGGCGGGTGTGCAGCGCGCTGCCTGGGGCTCGGGCTGTGGCCCAGGACCCGGAGCAGACTGTCCAAGAGAGGCAGGCGCGTGAGGCTCAGCCCCGGGAGAGCTGGCCACTGCTGGGCACCGTCAAGGACCCCAGGGGCGGGGTGTTTGCAACCAGAAGGCGTTTTGGGTAAATTACTTACAGAGATCTCAGAAGAAAAGGCCCGGCATCTCCACGCTTCTCCTGATTTGTAAAATTCCTTTCCTCCTTCCAAAAACGTTCACTTTGTTTCTATATTTTTATAACTGTGTTAAGTTGCTTCAGTCATGTCCAACTCTTTGCGACCCCATGGACTGTAGCCGGTCAGGCTCCTCTGTCCATGGGATTCCCCAGGCAAGAACACTGGAGTGGGTTGCCATGCCCTCCTCCAGGGGATCTTTCCAACCCAGGGATCAAAATCGTGTCTCTCGCGTGGCCTGCATCTGGCCGGTGGGTTCTGTGCCACCAACACCACCTGGAGATCCAACTTTATAACTGGATTCCCCCAGTTTTACAAGATTTGGACTAGGCGATGACCCTCAGCCTCCAGGGGGACGTGGGACAAGAGGGTGTCGCCGGGCTCCTCTCTGAGGCCCGGAAATACCCCTGGGGCATCTCCTGTGCTCAGACCCAGGGAGGACAGCGAGGGAGGCCACCCCCACTCCCCACAGGAGTGGGTCCTGCACCAACATCCTGGGCAGGCGGTGGGTCCCGGTCCATCCGCTCAGCGGTCACTGATGTTTGGCGGAGGGAGGAATGTTCGACAGCCTGTGATGCGGTCCATGGGTCACAGCGAGTCCCTGGGCGATGTGGAGGACACCCCACTGCTGTCACTGCTCAGGGGACAGAGGACGCTGCCCTAGTCCTCATGATTTTGCCCACTCTCATTTCAGAATTTGGATGTGATGAAGCAGGCGTACCCTGCGCATTTTTTCCTAGAACAACACCCTCTGTGTTGTGACAGAACATTTTTCCCTACTGTAACTCACATTTACTTTAAAAAAAGGCAAGAGAAAACCCCTCCCAGCACCTTGTGCGAGGCTTCCAGCCCCATTTCCAGGATCAGCTGGGTGGGTCGAGTGCCTGAGTCTGCTGGATTTCCCCAGGCTGGTGAGAGTCTGTGTCGTCCAACAGAGAGAATGAACTCCAGCCTATGTCCTGGGGCTTGTTTTTCCAACACACGGAGAGAGAAGAGGCTTGACTCTTTTTTCAGTTCAGAGAGAGGGTGTGTTTTTGTGGCTTCTCTTTTTCAGAACTCCCAGCTCAGATGCAGAACGTCTATCCATGAGGCTGGTTTCTTTCTGGGCCTCTGCTTTCCAGAAGAATCGAGAGTGAGACCTTGGGGGTCAGAAGTGACATGGGTAGGCCTCAGCTGCGGCCGGCCTTGGCCTGGGGGCTCCTTTTCATCTTGCAGCTGGAATTCAAGTCCACCGGCGATTATTGACACGAGGTCTGGTACTGGACCCAGCAGGGGGCAGAAGCAGGTCCAAGCCCATCCCCCGTGCCCGGGGCCCACAGAGGTGGGGAGGAGGTCTGCTCACGGCAGAGTCTCAGGTGTCGGGGTCAGGAGGGGCTGGGGGGCGGGGGGCGGGGGGCGGGGGGCAGTGGGAAAGTGCCTCTTCTTTTGCCCAGAGCACGGGACTCTGATGCTGCTCTTGGCTCTGTGGGCCCTGGGATGCTCACGGAGTGTTCCCAGCGTCGGGGCCAGACCCCGGCAGAGGCGGGTGTCTTGTCTATAGGAGCAGAGCCCCGGAGCAGCTCTGGGTCGGCGGGGGAGACTGGGGAGCTGGGGAGCGAGGTCGGCGGCAGCGGGGACTGTGGGGAAGCAGGGCTTCTTGCTTCCAACATTGAGA
>NW_024071019.1:3434-8933 GCF_014754425.2 Oryx dammah
CAGCGGGGACTGTGGGGAAGCAGGGCTTCTTGCTTCCAACATTGAGAGACGGTGGAAACGCAACTGTTTCTGTAACAGTGTCGTGGAAACCCAGCTGTGCGGGGAACGTTCCAGTCACTTTTCCATCACTCCCGGGTAAAGATTAGGGAATTGATGCAGACAGCGGACGCTGCAGAAGGGGGCGGGTGCTGCCCGCTTCCTACGGAGGACTGTGGGTGGATTGCGGCTTTTGAGAGCCCAGAGGGTGACCTCATGTGACTGGACGACGGGCAGGTGGCTCTGTGACCATGAGCCCGAAATCCTAAGCATGGCTTTGGGCTCGGGAGCCCCTCGCGCTCCCGAGGTCCCAGGTTCCAGGTGTCCTGACTCGGGGTTCGGTCATGGAGCACCCCACCTCCTCCTTCCTCGTCTGCACGAAAACCAGGGATTGAGCTGGGCCTTTCCTTAGACCTTCAAGGATGGTGAGAGACAGCAAATTTATTTCTTCCTACTTTGAGCATTACTTTCTGGATTATTTGGTTACATTTGAGTTTTTAACTAAACAATTTTAAAGTAGGTTTTGTTAGTCTTATTCTTAAGAAAATAAATGATTAAAATTAAACTGCAAATCATCTGATTAATAAAATCGACCAATTTTACTGAAGTATTTAACTTTTTAAAACAAGGTATTTGAATTATGTCTGTTCAGCCATATCAGTACAACTTTTCTTTCTCCATTTCCTTTGCTGACTATCATGGCTCAATAGGACATTATGACCTGGGTCGCAGTACTGGGAGAAAGCAACCGTGGTGTTGATAAACAGCAGGAACGTCTGTGAGCAGCAGCCAAGTGTCACAACGAGCATCATTCCAAGCACGAGCTGACATTTCCGCAATAACGCTGGCGTGGACACTGATGTTAGGCCTACTTTACAGACATGAAGCCTGGGGTCCAGAGGAGGTGAGCAGTGAACTGTCTGTGTCCACTCCCGCCCGCTACCTTGAATATGAGTATTCACCCCCTGCACCTGGGGCCGTGTCCCTCTTCTCAGCGTTGGGCTTTGGGGTCTGGCAAGTGTCTGACACACTGAAGGCACCCAGAACACCAGCTGAAGGAGCAGCAGCTTAGCTGCAGGACGGACGGATCAGCTGGCATGAACCAGCCGGGTTCTGCAGCCTTGAATGATGTGTGTGAAAATACGACCTAGAAAAAATGGATAGAAGAGCATGTTTCCAAAGCTGAGGCTGCAATTAAGGACCTTTTTTTCTATGGGTGCTGAATAGAGTCTGGCATTTCGAGGATTTGGCCTTATTTCTTGAACCTAAGGGAGGGCAACTCTGTCTTTGCCTTGCTCTCCCTGTTTGTGGTTGCATTGCCTTGGCTCCTGACACCTCGAAAGGTTCTGGGTCCATAGAAGCTCTTATTTGGGTTAATGTGAAAGCTTTGATTTCTGGGGCTTTGTATCTCCAGGTAAACGTTAGAGTCAGTTTGTCAGTTTCTGTAAAGTTACCTGCTGGGGTTCTGGTTGGGATGATGAAGCTGGAAAGAACGGACAACTGGGCCCTACAGAGTCCCCTTATCGTGGACATGTATTTAGATACTGTTTGATTTCATCACCAGAGCCTTGTTTTCCACACGCGTGTCTGATACATACCTTGTCAATAGGGCACCAACACATTCTCTTTTCTGGATGCTAATCTGAGTGGCAACGCGTTTTTATTTCCAAATTCCACTTGCTCATCACTGGAAGCACTGACTTTCTACCCGTTATTTTCCCACTTTTAACCTACCGTCCTAGTTGCTAACAAGGCTGTCACACAGTGATGCTTAATTAAAAAGTGGATTTTGAACGACTCAAGGTTTGGCTAATGATTCCCTGTGAGTATGGGAGACGGTTTGGAAAGACTTTAATTCCCCGAAGCCGCAGGGCCACATCATTGCGTGACTTCACTTCTATTTCGCGGGGGATGTTTTCTCTCTGTCATCATGGGACTCAGCCCTCTTGCCACCCCGGCCAGAAGGGCGTGGCCTTGACCTCATCTTGCCTCTGGCGGGACCTCACTTTGACGTGGCTTCCTCCTCCCTGGGTGGAGGGCGCGCTCCTCCCTGACACGTCAGTTTTGGAAGGAAAGCCTTGAAGAATGATTCTTAGCACTTACCACGTGGTATTTGAAGGGCGCAGGAGTCACGCTCTCAGGGGTTCTGCTTGGTCAGAGGACTGTCAGCTTCTCACGTGCCTCTCCAGGATGGTGGAAGGTTCTGGATGTGCTGTGCTGGTTTCTAGAAGGAGAAAACGTAGGTGCTAAGAAATCTCTGAGGTCCTGAATAACAGTGATTCGAGCTCCGTTAGCATTGTTAGATCACACGGTGCTGTGATTACGTGGCCCGAGTATCTTGTGTCCTCAGAACTCAGCCGACGACCGGCCGCTTCAGCCGACCTGAGCGGGGAGCAGCGAGGCGTTCGCACCCTCGCCTTCCTGGGGAGCAGCTGTGCCGGGGTCCCCCGGGTCAGGGTTTCCTCCCGGTTTTGTGAGGGGTGGGGGGAAGGCGGCGTGAGGAGGGTCGCCTCAGGTGGGCGCTCCTGCCCGTCCTCCCCCAGGGGCACCTCTGCCAGATGGCAGGACGCCCTCACGCGAACTGGGCGAGGGGGCTTCGTCCAGGCGGTACCTGCTGGAGGAAGGCGACGAGGAGGCAGGGAGGGCGCTGGGAGGGAGTGAGCACACTCACGCCAACGTGTCCACATCACACACCTCCCGCGCCCCTCACCCAGCGTGACCACACTCACACACAGCAGGCCCCTCACCCAGCATGACCACACTCACACACAGCAGGCCTCTCACCCAGCGTGACCGCACTCACACACAGCAGGCCCCTCACCCAGCGTGACCACACTCACACACAGCAGGCCTCTCACCAACACGACCACACTCACACACAGAAGGCCGCTCACCCACCGTGACCACACTCACACGCAACCCTGCACCCCTCACCCAAGAGGCCGATCCCAGCAGGTCCGGGAGGTCCTGCAGCCTCACTGGCCTCTTTGCTGCATTTCCAGGTCGATCAAAATTGCACTCAGAGGCCCCTGTCTCGCCGAGGCGAGGCTCTGCAGCCTGACTCCACACCGCGTCCCTCTCCCAGCTTCCTGCATCGCGGGAGTGGCCCGGAGGCGCTGAGACGTGCTGGTTGTGAAACGGAAGGAAGTGGCTTCTTTCACGACGACCTTTCTGAACGGGCCAGGACCGCACTATAGCACGGATGGAAGCCCCTTGCGTGAAAGCTGGTCTTTGCGGTGTGATTCTCTCTGCAGAAGGCAGGGCACTGGGGCGAGCAGGCAGAGGTCTGGCGACCCCGTGACCTTGTGTAGGAGAGCGTGAGGGCTTTTCTGGCTCACAGTTCAGTTGCCACCACTGGCTCAAGACGGTGTTTTTGTTTTTCAACAAAATGGGTGATGGATTAGTGAGGTGCTGGGGGCAGTACGCGGGGGCGTCGCTCTGGAAGACTAGCAAAGTGGCCGGCGTGGCTGTGGGTGGGGTTTGCCTGCTTTTCAGGCCACTTGGCTCCTTCCATCTTTCAAAGCTCCCTACTAATGTTAAACTGCATGCAGCAGTTTGCCTCTGCGTCAACAGAGTCAGGGGCTCGGACATCATTTATAAATAAAAGACTGATGTTTGCCTCAGAAAACGCAAAGGCAAGAGGCCATTTCTGAGCACCCGAAGTGTGAACATTACTGCATATTACAGGGCACATCTGGGGCTAAGAGAATGATGTTTTCAGGGTAGCTGTGAAGCTGATACGGAGAAGGCGATGGCACCCCACTCCAGTACTCTTGCCTGGAGAATCCTGTGGATGGAGGAGCCTGGTGGGCTGCAGTTCATGGGGTCAGTGAGAGTTGGATATGACTGAGAGACTTGACTTTCACTTTTCACTTTCATGCATCGGAGAAGGAAATGGCAACCCACTCCAGTGTTCTTGCCTGGAGAATCCCAGGGACAGGGGAGCCTGGTAGGCTGCTGTCTATGGGGGTTGCACAGAGTCGGACACGACTGAAGTGACTTAGCAGCAGCAGTGAGGCTGATGGTGCTGGTGTTTCCTCCTGGGGGTCAGGGAAGGGGGAAGCTCGTCTACGGAAGGCTTTCTTCATGTCCCCCGGGGTCTCTGAGTGCATCTGGCCTGTGTCTAGGGACCAAGTGACGGCGTTCATGGACATACATCTCTGACTCAGTTCTTGGTCAGAAGTGTTTTATTGATATTGGCTGAAATTCATTTGATTTGTGTGTTTGTCTCCCCAGTGTGGGTGCATTTATATGGTAGAATAAACATGTATTGAGTAAATGCAGTGATACATGTTGGTACACAACACGAGACGTAAGAGGACGAGACGTAAGACTATCTTGGGACAGACAAGGTCACTTGGAAACATGCAGAGCTCTAGCTCCAGGGAGTTTCCAGGAGCAAGAGGGATGGTGCCCGTAATCAGACTGGGTGGCGTCCCCGAGGTGGCCACATGGGGAGGTGGTCCCACCTTGAGTCTTACTGGACTTTTTTTGGCCACGGCGCACAGTGTGTCAGGCCTTAGTTCCTTGAACGGGAATGAAACCCATGTCCCCTGAAGTGGAAGGTGGTCTTCCCCACTGGACCACCAGGGAAAGCCCTAACCTGGCATCTTAATACCTGGGGGCAGGAAGTGACTCCTTGGGAGTGGGGCAGTGAGACACTCGTCACGATCGTGTTGACGAGGGTCTCTATTCCAAGGCCCACTGCTTTTCCTTATTTACAGTAGATGTAGGGTGGAGCTTGGCGTGCCCAGGGCAGAACCAGAGACTCCCTGAGAACAGCCTGGGCCCAGGGAAGGTCACAGTGCCCGCGCCCCCAGACCCGTCACATAGGGTTCTCAAATAGGCACGGCAATCTGATTGATAGGTTTAGATAATTTATTTGAAGACCTGCAGGACATTTGGTCCTGTCCAATACGTGAACTGTGAACTTTCAGATGTTCAAGCTGGTTTTAGAAAAGGCAGAGGAACCAGAGATCAGATTGCCAACATCTGCTGGATCATCAAAAAAGCAAGAGAGTTCCAGAAAAACATCTATTTCTGCTTTATTGGCTATGCCAAAGCCTTTGACTGTGTGGATCACAATAAACTGTGGAAAATTCTGAAAGAGATGGGGATACCAGACCACTTGACCTGCCTCTTGAGAAACCTATATGCAGGTCAGGAAGCAACAGTTAGAACTGGACATGGAACAACAGCCTGGTTCCAAATAGGACAAGGAGTATGTCAAGGCTGTATATTGTCACCCTGCTTATTTAACTTATATGCAGAGTACATCATGAGAAATGCTGGGCTGGGAGAAGCACAAGCTGGAATCAAGATTGCCAGGAGAAATCTCAATAACCTCAGATATGAAGATGACACCAGCCTTATGGCAGAAAGCGAAGAGGAACTAAAAAGCCTCTTGATGAAAGTGAAAGAGGAGAGTGAAAAAGTTGGCTTAAAGCTCAACATTCAGAAAAC
>NW_024071020.1:0-8932 GCF_014754425.2 Oryx dammah
AAGGAGTGAGTGAATAGGGAAAATAAAGTGGGTCCAAAGGATCCCGACTTATACTGGGCATGATTGAGTAAGCCATCTGTATGGATGGGATATTCTGGTCGTGGAGAGAGACATTAGTCATTGAGAAGTTTCAGATGATGACAGGTTATGAGTGTGCAGGCTGAAGGGGGCTGGGGTAGAGCCTACCTTGTCCCCTTGCATCCCAGTCCCTGCCCTTCCTCCCTACCAAGTAGCTGGGATCTGTGTAAGAGTGAGAGAAGGAATATAGCATGGAAGCAGGAATCAACAGTGGCAGCATCTGAGGTCTGCAGGCCCAGGAAGAGAGTATTTTCATTGTTTGGTAACAGAACTTCGTACTAGGAAGTAATAGACCCAGATCTTATGTGCTTAATCTCTTTGGATCTTAGTTCCTTCTTTTAAAATAAAAGGCAGCAAGTGACTTGCATGGAGGAAAAGAACTCAACCTGGAAAGAAAATTATTCAATGATCTGCCAGTTTCTCTTAATGAATGCAGTAGGTAGAAGGCCGTCCTGGGGATGTGGAAGAGTGACCTCCCCAAATAACTGATGGAGCTCTCCTGTGCCAATTTTATTTATAAATATAAATGGATAGAAAACAGGCATGTAAATTTTAGATGAAATAGGGTGGTTTGGTGTGCTGTGGATGATGGGGTTGCAGAGTCGGATATGACTGAGCAACTGAACTGAACTGAAGAGCAATAAGAGTAGATGGATCCTGATTAAGCACTTAATCTATGCAACAGAAAAAAACTTAAAAATGATACCCTTCTGAGCTTGAAGGGAAGAAGAGATATATCCATCATAATCCTGAATTGGGGTGGCAGAGTAAGATGCAGATGTATTTCTTTTGTACTGGCCCAGGAGAAAACATTCCTGACCTTCCTCCACCAAATATAATCAGGCAAATCATAAAAAAGTAGAGAGTCAAAACACAAAACGATATTTAACTTTCAGCAGAAGAAGTGGTAAAACATTGATCATCCTTACCTACTAAAATGAAAGAGATTAATAGCTGATATTGAAGATTATCAATGCTGTATGTGTTGAAGACAATGGGGAGCAGATGCTCTCACATACTACTGGAGGGAGTGGAAACTGACTCAGCGTTTCTGGTTGAGTGGTTTGTGGTTGGAGCATATCTAGCAGAATTTTACATGCTCATATGTTTGAACTAGCATTTTGGCTTGTAAGAATTTCAGTTTAGTTCAGTTGCTAAGTCATGTCCGATTCTTTGCGACCCCATGGACTGCCGCACACCAGGCCTCCCTGTCCATCACCAACTCCCGGAGTTCACCCAAACTCATGTCCATTGAGTTGGTGATGCCATCCAACCATCTCATCCTCTGTCATCCCCTTCTCTTCCTGCCCTCAATCTTTCCCAGCATGAGGGTCTTTTCAAATGAGTCAGCTTTTTGCATGATGTGGCCAAAGTATTGGAGTTTCAGCTTCAGCATCAGTCCTTCCAGTGAACACCCAGGACTGAACTCCTTTAGGATGGACAGGTTGGATCTCTTTGCAATCCAGGGGACTCTCAAGAGTCTTCTCCAACACCACAGTTCAAAAGCATCAATTCTCAGTGCTCAGCTCTTTTTATAGTCCAACTCTCACATCCATACATGACTACTGGAAAAACCGTAGCTTTGAGTAGACGGACCTTTGTTGGTGAAGTAATGTCTCTGCTTTTTAATATGCTGTCTAGGTTGGTTATAACTTTCCTGCCAGGGAGTAAGCGTCTTTTAATTTCATGGCTACAGTCACCATCTGCAGTGATTTTGGAGCCCCCCCAAAATAAAGTCTGTCACTGTTTCCACTGTTTCCCCATCTATTTGCCATAGAGTGATGGGACTGGATGCCATGATCTTAGCTTTCTGAATGTTGACCTTTAAAGCCAACTTTTTCACTCTCCTCTTTCACTTTCATCAAGAGGCTATTTAGTTCTTCCCTTTTTTTGCTATAAAGGTGGCATCATCTGCATATCTGAGGTGATTGATATTTCTCCCGGCAACCTTGATTCCAGCTTGGGCTTCATCCATGCCAGCATTTCTCATGATGTACTCTGCATATAATAAGCAGGGTGACAATATACAGCCTTGACATACTTCTTTTCCTATCTGGAACCAGTCTGTTGTTCCATGTCCAGTTCTAACTGTTGCTTCCTGACCTGCATATAGATTTCTCAAGAGGCAGGTCAGGTGGTCTGGTATTTCCATCTCTTTCAGAATTTTCCACAGTTTATTGTGATCCACACAGTTAAGGGCTTTGCCATAGCCAATAAAGCAGAAATAGATGTTTTTCTGGAACTCTCTTGCTTTTTCCATGATCCACAGATGTTGGCAATTTGATCTCTGGTTCCTCTGCCTTTTCTAAAACCAGCTTGAACATCTGGAAGTTCACGGTTCACGTATTGCTGAAGCCTAGCTTGGAGAATTTTAAGCATTATTTTACTAGCTTGTGAGATGAGTGCAATTGTGCGGTAGTTTGAGCATTCTTTGGCATTGCCTTTCTTTGGGATTGGAATGAAA
Source organism: Oryx dammah (assembly GCF_014754425.2). NCBI lineage: Eukaryota > Metazoa > Chordata > Mammalia > Artiodactyla > Bovidae > Oryx > Oryx dammah. The sequence goes on from NW_024071020.1 coordinate 2,543, forward strand.
ACTGACCTTTTCCAGTTCTGTGGCCGCTGCTGAGTTTTCCAAATTTGCTGACATATTGAGTGCAGCACTTTCACAGCATCATCTTTCAGGATTTGAAATAGCTCCACTGGAATTCCATCACCTCCACTAGCTTTGTTCGTAGTGATACTTCCTAAGGCCCACTTGACTTCACATTCTGGGATGTCTGGCTCTAGATGAGTGATCACACCATCGTGTTTATCTGGGTCGTGAAGATCTTTTTTGTACAGTTTCTGTGTATTCTTGCCACGTCTTCTTAATATCTTCTGCTTCTGTTAGGTCCATACCATTTCTGTCCTTTATTGAGCCCAGCTTTGCATGAAATGTTCCCTTGGTATCTCTAATTTTCTTTACCCAACAGAAAAAACAGCGAAATGAACAAGGATACTCCTCACAACATTGTATATGATGAAAAATTGTGAAAGCCTAAGTGTTTGTCCATATGGGCTGGGTTAAAATCAGATAGCAGCTACCATCGTTTGAGGTGTTATTAAGTGCCAAGCATGGTTTTAAGTAATTTATATGTGTTAATCTAATTGATCTGCAAGATAATTGTATGAGGTAGTCACTACTATTCCTGCTTTCTAGACAAGTAAACTGAGGCATAAAAAAGAATACATCAAACTTAATAGAGATGATAGCTGTGGAAGAGGGAGGCCACAAGAGTTGGGATAGGAACTCTAATAAACAGAGCCTTACACTTAAGTGTTTATAGTAAAAGGAAAAGGTCCTACTAACTACTGAGTTTGGTTTATATTCATTTCAGTAGATATTTATGATTTTTACAATTAAACATGAAAATGAGTTTGTTGGAATTTAGTGCTCCTAAGATCTTTCCCAGCTCTCAGATTTATTAATCAGTGAGTCTAAACATTTTGATTTACAGTGACGGTGATGCTTGCATTTATGCTCCTTGAAGCTGGTTGGGTTGAGGGTGAAAAGTGTGGATGACTGAGAAGTCATCCAGCTATATGCTCTACCTGTTTTGAATTTGGTACGAGTAGTATCTAGATCGAATGATCATCAGAACACCTTGAAGGGAAAATCAACAAATTAAAGAGATGGTAAAAATGAGCACCATGCAATCAAATGTGCCAGAAGAAGTAGGGAGAGGGAATGGTTTTGTTTTTGTTTGATGGTGTCATTTTGAATTCCAGCAAAGGACTTCTGTTTCCCTCTAATTTGTCAGACCCTTGCATCTTCCACAGCCTCCATAATCGCCATGAACACTCTGTTCTCGAGTTAGCACTGTACAGAAACACCTTTCCTATTTGGGGACTTGAAGGTCAATAGTAATTCACTGTCCTCTGACGCTCCAGTGTTGGCTGAGATTGGTAGGAAGAGTCAACAGGTGGAGGACGAGAGGGCCTCCTATTTAAAGCTTGACTGAAGGATGAAGCTCAGCTTGGGCCCACACCCTTGCGACCCTTGACCTAGATGAGGCGCCCCTCCCAGGACTCCCCCTGCAGCCCAGGGAGGCCAGGGTGGGCCTTGCAGAGGCCCTGCAAGGACAGCTCTGAACACTCAGCAGGAGCCCGGGGGCTGCAGTGCACAAGCCTGGATCCTTCTCCCACCCAGTGAGGGGAGTGAGGGGATCCTGACCTGCAGACAGCAGGAGCCTGTCCCCCCTCCACTGTCTTGTCGGGAGACCTGGGACAGGAGGTTGCCCCTTCTTTCTCCTTATCCAGCCAGCTGTCCCTGATGGGTCCCCTACGTCATCCCTGTGTCTATACACAGATGCCCTGATAGGAAGTTCGTGGCCATGGCCTGTACCCCCTGGAGCAATGTCAAGTGTGTGGACCAAGAATCAGGTACCCTGGCCCATGGGGAGGCCCTGGATCCATGAGCCAGAGACTGTCCATCACTCCCTCTCCCTCCTCGAGCAGTTCACACACACGCACGCGCGCGCACACACACACACACACACACTTTTACAAATGAGCATTATACATGGTGCAAACAAACAAAAAATCAGATATCAGGATCAAACGTTAAGGAACTATCCTTCTCCACCTGCCTTCAGTCTTTCCCAGCATCAGGGTCTTTTCAAATGAATCAGCTCTTTGCATCAGGTGGCCGAAGTATTGGAGTTTCAGCTTCAGCATCAGTCCTTCCAATGAACACTCAGGACTGATCTCCTTTAGGATGGACTGATTGGATCTCTTTGCAGTCCAAAGGACTCTCAAGAGTCTTCTCCAACACCACAGTTTAAAAGCATCAGTTCTTCAGTGCTCAGCTTTCATAGTCCAACTCTCACATCCATACATGACTACTGGAAAAACCATAGCCTTAACTAGATGGACCTTTGTGGACAAAGTAATGTCTCTGCTTTTTAATATGCTGTCTAGTTTGGCCATAACTTTCCTTCCAAAGAGTAAGTGACTTTTAATTTTCATGGCTGCATCACCATCTGCAGTGATTTTGGAGTCCAAAAAAATAAAATCTTTCACTGTTTCCCCATCTACTTGCCGTGAAGTGATGGCACTGGATGCCATGATCTTAGTTTTCTGAATGTTTACTCTTAGTGTGAGTTAAAATGGTCCAGGCATTTTTTTTTTGAGGGCTTTGTCATTACCTGAGCAAACGTATAAAATTCTCTAACCCACTGACACAACAATTTCACTTCTAAGAATTTACCCAATAGACAATACACATACATGTATGACTCATACAAGTATATGCTACCCACTCCAGATTCTTGCCTAGGAAATCTCATGGGCAGAGGAGCTTGGTGGGCTACAGTCCATGGGGTCACAAAGAGTTGGACACGACTGAGCAACTAACACACACACATACGCGCACACACAACATACACACACACAACAGCTGTTATCTCCCCTACTCACTTGACAAAAGCATGTATTGTTGTTGCTGTTGTTCAGTTGCTCAGCCGTGGACAACTCCTTGTGACCCCATGTCCTGCAGCATACCAGGCTTCTCTGTCCTTCAGCATCTCCTGGAGTTTCCTCAGACTCATGCCCATTGAGTCGATGATGTCGTCCAACCGTGCATTACCTTCTATTTTATTTTCGTTTTGTAGACTGCTTGTATTCTGACCAGACAATTCTGTTAATATAATAGCTTTCTTATTCTCCCTTCCCATTTTTTACTTCAGAAGTCTTTTTCTTTTCCATACTGTGTCTTACATATGTTGTCTAACACAGAGTTTGTTCAGTGGTCATGGATCTTGATTTTATTTTGAGTTTTCATTTCCTGGCTCCACTGAAGCTTCCCATCTGGCTACTACTGGGCTTCCCGGGCTGAGTCAGCTGGGGGCTGTGTCTGCCCTGCAGAGGGGACAGTAAACCGGAGCAGGTGTGCTGCGTCTGCAGGGAAGCGGGTGCGCGTTTCCCAGGCTGGGTAACTTGAGATGTCTGCCTTTCCTCTTTTGAGGTATCAGCTGGGGTCGGCTTCCTCTGTAATTCCACCCCGTCCCCCTTGTGCTCAGATCGGACTCAGCCCGGAATGACAGGGCTTGTCACATTCGTAGGCCAGCACCTGCTTGAGAGAGGGGTGCCCCCCACGACCAGAGTGTCATCCCTGCTTCCTGCAGTGCTCTGCCTGGTGCTGACTGTCTAATAACAAATAGAGTCTCATCAGAGTAGGACCAAGGCCAATCTAGGGGAGAAAGCTGTTTTGATCAGAAAGTTGGAAGAATCACTGAGCTTTCACTCTGGCCATATTTTTGGAACAGTTCTCGCTGACTTCTTAGTGGTGACGAGTCACGCTGGGGGGTCCTTTGGGCATGCTGCTGCCTCCGTGTTCCCTTGTTGATGTTTTCTGGGTGCGACCCCTGAAGCTGCAGATGGGTGGTCTCTGCCACGGGTTTTTGGAGGCCACAGTGCTCTGGATCGGCTATTAACTGTGGGCATCGGATCCAGCCTGGGAGGGAGAGAAAGCAACAGCTCCAGACTGGAAAGTAAAACCTGCTTTGCTCCTCGGCCGTAGAAGATCGCGCGCCCTGAGCTGCCTGCAGAGTTGTCAGAGGTGGTGGTGACCCGGTGGAGGGTGGACGCTAAGCTGCCGCTGCAGTTCCAGATAAACAAGCGGGAGAGGAGTTGGTAGTGCGCCGGCAGGCCCCTCGCTTTATTGTAGGAGGGAGCCAAGGTGGGGGTGACTCCCTGAGTAGAAACTGGGCTTTGGACGAGCCGCCTCCTCGCCCGGAATCGGGTCATGCGTCAGTCATCTGTCCTGTGTCCTCCGTGTCCACAAAGAGGACCACGACCACTCTCCATTCTGCCGAGGGAGCCTGGTGCCTTCCTCTAAGGGTCGGGCCTGGGCGACTAGGGCAGCACGGGGCCGCTCAGAGTTCGGGGTGTAAATATTTTTAGCTTCCTGGCCGCCACAGGGTCTCGAGCGGCTCCTGAACTAGCTGTATTGTCTTGACACAAAGTTAGGCATAGATTTTCTGTAAATGAACAGATGTTCTGAAATATCTGTATGTTCCAGAAAGCTTTATTTCCAAAGAACCTCGGTGCTGGATGTGGGCCATGGGCCATGGCTTCCTGACCACACAGCGGAAAGCTCGGGGTGGACTACTCGGTCACCGTGTGGCCTTGAGAGGTCACCAGACCCACTTCCCTGACTGGGGGGTGATGAGGCGGTGGCAGGCCCCACTGCACATCCGGGCGGGCTGGACGTGTGGCAGGTGTTGACACTGACCGTGCCGTGTGCCTGAAGCATGCCATCTGTGTTGCAGTTTGTGCCCTGATTCCTGGGTCACGTGCTTTGACAGTGTCCCACCTGAAGAGGGTGATCACTGCCAGCAGTCTTCCTGGAAGTGGGCTTAGGAGTCGCTGGCAGGGGGCTGGCTCTGTGGTTCTGGCTGGGGGCCGGCCTCCTGTTTTTCAAGCCCAGGCACCTCAGAAGGCCCCCTGTGGCTGGGGTCCTTGGGAGACTTCCGGGGAGCCTGTGTGGAGAAGGTTCAGGAACACCTGACTGGGGGGCCCTGGTGTTGCAATGCCCCCTGGAGTTAACTCCCTCTGGGCCATCTTCCACGTTGAGTGACTTTGCATCACCCATCCTGAGCAGAAGTGCAGGCTGCCTCAGGGTCGGGTGGGGGGCGGGCGTCCAGTGTGGCAATGCTGGTGGGTGTCTGATGCTTTACTTTTGCCCCTGTTCCAGTCAGCTGTCGGCCACGAGCATCAGTCAAAGCTCTCCAAGCACTGCTTGCAGGTTGACTCTGTCTGCGGGTTTGGAGGCAAGTTTGGTGTCCAGGGGGACAGAGTGGACCAGGTGAGTGAAGCATTGTGAGCAGACAAGAACTGGGCTAGTAGTTTCCCCTTGGGGGTCAGGAAGGGGGCTCCTGGGTGCTGGCCACGTGCAAGCGCTTCATTACCAAAAAGGTATCGTGTGTGCCTGTCTCTGGCACGTGTGTGAAGCTCCCACAAGATGGTTTTAAGACCTCAGGAGAGGGCAGTACTGGAACCCACCCCTGCTTCAAGCTACCTCGGCATTCTCACCAACCACATAAGCCCACCATGGAATTATCCATGACATGGCTTCTGTCTACACGGGGTATCCTGTGTTGAGCTTGCCACCAAACCCTATAGGAGAGATGTCAGGCAGCTTCTGAGGTCTTCTCCTGCAGAGGTCCGTAGAAAAGCCTTGGTCAGAGAACTGCTTGTCAGGAACAACACCAGTCTCAGAAACCCAAACTCACTCTTTAACAAGCAAAGTGTTGGCATACATTTTAAGGAGGGTATCCAGTAAACTAAGAGGTCTATGCTAGTGGGATCTTAGAGCGGAGACAACTGTGCCAGAACCTTATGTCCATGAAAGAGAACAAGTTGACATGAATGAACTCACCACCCAGAGCCACCATAAGAAGTCTATTAGTTAGCTTGCACTGTGTAACAAACAACCTCAGAACCTAGTGGCTTAAAATAATGTGTATTTATTATTTCAGGTTCTTTCGGTGGGGTCAGAAATTCAGAAATGGCTTAGCTGTGCGATTCTGGCTTGGGAGTCCCTCGTGAGGTTATTGTCGAGGTGTCATGTAGGGCTGCAGGTATCTGAAGGTTGTTCTGGGGCTGGAAGATCAGCCTGCAAGATGGCACACTCACAGGGCTGTTGATGGAGCCTCAGCTCCTCACCACATGGACCTCTCCTCAGGCTGCTTGAGCGTCCTCACAACTTGGAGGCTGGCTTCACCCAGGGCAGGAAGTCCAAGAGAGAGTGAGGACAAGTCTGAAATGCCTCAGATGGCCCTCTTTTCAGTAGTTCCATGCTGTCATTTCTACCTTATGCTATTCATTAGAAGTGAGTCACTAAGCTCGGTCCATACTTAAGGAGAGGGAGATTGGGTTCCTTTCTGAGCAGAGGAATACCCCCAAACTGGAGGACATAATTTAAAACCACCACAGCAAAACC
>NW_024071021.1:0-8931 GCF_014754425.2 Oryx dammah
CAAAATGGATTAAAGATCTAAATGTAAGACCAGAAACTATAAAACTCAGAGGAGAACATAGGTAAAATGCTAAATTTTATAATAATCACTTTCACATTCTGCTGTGATGGAGCAAGAGAGTCCATATTTATCCTTTCAACTTAAATACTTGAGACATGGACAAGTCAGATAAAATAATGGTTTATAGGACTAGGAAGTCAGGGAGCATAACAGAATGACCCTGAGAGGAAGAAACCAAATGAAGTGATCGTGTGACTTCCCGAGCCTGCTGCCTGGACAGAGGTTCCAGGCCACAAGGCAGGGACCAACAACCTGATGGTCTCCCCTCTGCATTAAGAGGACATAATCTTGAGGTGGCCAAGGCATCTAGAATCTATAAGAGGAGGATGCTGTAGTAATGAGTACAGCTGCTTGACAATTCTTTTTTTTTTTTTTCTGTAACATAAGTGCCTAACATTAACCTGTATCCTAATTTGAAGACATCCATCTCAGATACACATATTATCAGCTATACAACTAGATTAAAACCCCAGCCACCCCACCCACAAAGTTCCTCTTTAAGGAAGTCCTGAGTGACCTGGACAGTGGACCACTTGAGTGACCTGTTGTGTCCAATTCCCACTCTCATGCTTTAAATTCATCAATAGAGAGTGAACCACAAAACTCTAAGCACCCTGCTTTTGACCCTAATAAAGGCTAAATCCCGGCTCCATGCTCTCACTCTCTCTACCTGCAACCTCTCCATGTGGCCCTGGACATGGCATGACCCCCCCAGAACCCTTGAGTAATAACTTCGTTTTTGTAGAGTTCCCTGATGGTTGTTGCTGAGGGCGTCTTGCAATCATAATAAGACTCACAAGGAATGGTCCAGCTACAACACTGGCACTGGTCAGGGCAATGCCTCAAGCAACACAGACCAAAATGAGTGCCCCAGGCGTTCCCAGCTCAGAGCATCATGATCAATACTCAGAGACCAACACAAAATGAATAAGAAGGCATCAGACTCCCAGTTCTGCAGAGAGGTTCCCCCTAGTCTACTGTTCACAATTTTGCTGTGACTGTGAGTGAGAAAATGACCTGAGGCTGGGAAAGAACCATGAGATGGAATAAGTGGAAAGGTCACTGGAGCTCACATGGAGCTGGGAACAGTCTGTGTCTTCACTATCCAGAGGGAGCTGACACCTGACCACAGAGGGGAGCAAGCTGACTACAGAGGGGAGCAAGCCAACCACAGAAATGCATTTGCATCTCCTTAGTAAGGGGGCCAAACCAACTGTCACCTGTAATTATGTAGACCAAGGCTTAATAAAAGTATAGTAATGCCAAGTAACTCAATGGCATATCAGAAAACAATTTCAATGATAATTAAAGAAAACCAAAGAATCCAGCCTCAACAGCATCAAATTCCTAGTGTCTGGCATCCAATAAAATATTACTAAACAAGTCAAAAGCAGGGATATTAAGAGTCCAAGAAGTGGCTTCCCTGAAGAAATTCACAGCTGAAGACATTAAAATAATTATAAATACATTCTATTTGTTCATAAAGGTAGAAGAAAAAAACAAGGAGAGAAATAAAGTATATCATATACTTGGAACTGAAACTTAATGGGATGAGAAACAGAATATCTGAAATGAAAAATTATCACTGGATGGGAATTCATAGCACATTGGACAATGCAGAATAACCCATCAGTGAACTTGAAACCATAGTAAGACTCTTCAAACTTGCATACATATGGAGAGAAAAAGTGAAAAAAAGCATTAATGGTCTGTGGGACAACATTGACACGACTGAATATATGTGATTAGAGACCCAGACAGGGAAGAGCAGAGATAAAGCAGGAAAATAATTTGAAGAAAGAATACTTGAAGGCAATATTAAAATAAACAATTCAAGTTTTCATGAGGTGATAAAATCATAGATCTAAGTTCAATGAATCTTAAGGACGCGTGAAGAAAATAACACCAAGACACACCGGTTACTTAAATGCTGAAATCCAGCAATAAAAAATATTTAAAAGAGCCAGAGTTAACATAATATAGGAAGGAATATGAAAATGACAATGGATTTCCTATACAAGCCACAGGCAATTGAGTAACATCTGTAAAGTTCTGAAATAAAAATGTCAATATAGTATTTTCTACACTGTGAAAGAATTCCCAAAAAAGAGGATGAAATAAAGACAAGCAAATACAATGCATGCAGATTGGAAAGCAAGAAGCAAAGCTATATGCATAGGCAACATGACTGTCTAACTAAAAAAAAAATTCAGGTAACTTACAAGAGGAGACACCAGAACTAAAAAAAAAAAAAAAAGAGAGAGAGAGAGAGTTTAACAAGCTTACAAAATTAATATACCAAAAAATTGTATTTCTATATATACTACCAACAATTACAAGTTAAAATGTGAAAACAAGACTACTTAGAACAAATGATAGGACACATTTAAGTAAAATATTTTAAATACACAAGACCTATACAAGAAATATCTGTAAAATATATATGAGAGAAATGAAAGTAGACTAGAATAAACGGAGGATTTAATCATTATCATGGGTTAGAGGATTCAATATTTTTAGATGCTAATTCTTCCTTTATTCTTAAATTAACACAATTCTAATCATAGTCCCAGAAGACTGGTGACAAACTAATTTTAAAACGTGCAAAGCAATTCAAAAGATGGAGATCCCCTGAAACAACTTTGAATAAGAACAAAGTTGCAGGATATAGACTGATTATAGAGTTGTGTGATCAAGATAATATATTCTCAGTGTAAAAAAAAAAAAATACAGGTCGGTGGAACTAGAGTCCCAAACAAATGACATACTGGATCAATTGACTTTTACCAGTGCACCTAGGGGGCTTCCCTGGTAGCCCAAATGTTAAAGAATCCACCTACAATGCAGCAGACAGGGGTTCAATCCCTGGGTGGGGAAGATTCCCTGGAGAAGGAAATGGCAACCCACTCCAGTATTCTTGCCTGGAGAATCTCAAGGACAAAGAAGCCTGGAGGGCTACAGTCCAGAGATCACAAAGAATTGTATATAAGTACAAGTGTACACGTGTACACTTGTACATACAAGTGTACCTAGGAAATTTAATGGGAAAGAAAAAGAATTAAGAAAATAGCACGGAAAGATGTGACTATCCATATGCAGGATAACTGAGATACACAGATGCCAAAACTCGGCCTTCTCTATGACCTCAGACCATACAGAGAACTTAATGCAGACCTAGATGGAAGGTTGAAACTAAGAAACTTCTAGAAGAGAACACTGAAGATAATTACAGCAACTTAGGTGAAGATATTTTATTAAGAATGGAAAATAATCTATAAAATTTTAAAAAATGGTAAAACAAATTTCATCACAATTAAATACCTCTTCTCTTCCAAAATCACTATTAAAATACAAAAAGTTAATTGTACCTTAAAAGAAATATTTACAAAGCATGTTTCTGGTAAAGGTTGATACCTAGAATATATAAAGAACTATTAGAATTCAATAGTAAGAAGACAAATATCTTTCCCAATGGAAAAAAAATATATATGTGTATTTTTTGGCTATACCACATAGCATGTGGGATCTTACTTCCCTGATCAGGGATTGAATTTACACTTCCCTGCAGTGAAAGAGTAGTCTTAACCGCTGGACCACCATGGAAGTTCCTATCCAAAATACCTAAAAAGATACTTCATCAAAGAAGATATATGAATGGCCAGTAGTATATTAAAGGGTCGTTAGTGTTATTATCAGGAACTACAAAATGGAATCATAATTAGATATACTACATTCTTCTGGAATAGCAAAAATTAAAATGCATTGGCGAGGAGGTAAGATATCCGGAACTCTTATGGGGATGCAAAATTTTCATACTTTTTGTACATGAGATGTACTCCAAGGTATCTAGCCCATCCTTTTCTATATCTTTTTATTTACTGCCTGTCTTGACATACTATATGTGTTCCACACTCACCAGTGGGTTGCAACCTGCAGTTTGAAATGTACTGGCCCAGTTAGCAACATAAGCATGTCTTGAAAATCAGAGATTATCATCATCATCATAGGGCAAAGAAGATCTTGAAGAAGTTGTGCACTTGCCAACAGAAACCTGCCTAAGGCTACCAAGTGTTCTAATAAAGCAGTGGAAAATCACCAGGCCTAAAAGCTAAAGAGATTTGTTGAGAAGAGACAAAAGAAGGAAGAGATATTTAATAGTTCTAGCTTTATTCAGCATATAGCTATTCATGAGTATCTGATTGGATATTTTCTTACTCTTAATAAAAATATCTCCGCAGTTACAGAATAGCAGGATTTGTGTTAAATACCTGATACTTTTTCCAGAATCGAGTCAACAGACACAAGGCAATAGTCAGGCAAAGGAAAGAACTATTCAGGAGAAAAGGAATCACCTACAATTTGATTTGGACGTGTTATGCATGTGTTTAGACACTCAACAAAACTTATTAATACTAAACGTTATCATCAGAAATAATTTTAACCAAAGGCTTTGCCTTTATAATTTAAGGAAGTAGACATGATTTTATAATAGTTATTATAAAAGAGAAAAGATAAATGGACTTTTAACTCAAAATCAAGTGTAAAATAGCAGTGTAACATGCCTGAATATAAAAGGTGTTGTCATCTATGGTCTTAACAGAACTCTCCAAGAAATGGCAGCATCACAGTTAAGACTGTTGATGCTGCAAATGTGGTTCATAAAACAAGTTTCATGAAGAGGAAATGAATAAATGCTGTGCTCAGTCACTTCAGTCGTGTCCGACTCTTTGCAACCCTAGACTGTAGCCCATCAGGCTCCTCTGTCCATAGGCTTCTCCAGGCAAGAATACTGGAGTGGGTAAATGCTAGAGAAACGAAAGAATGTCCCAGGATTGGATGGTCACAGTGTAGGATGCTGGGGAGACAGACCAGAGGTTGCAAAGAGCTCAGTTTAGTGGGGTGTTCCGACTGAGAGGCTGTGATGACCACCAGAACGGAAGTGCAGAGTCCCGAAAGGACTAAGGGAACTGCCCCAGGCCTGGACAGGGAGTACTCCAGGACCCAGAGGAAGAGATGAGCTCTGGTTTGCACACATCCCACATCCCTGTGATGGCAAATAAATCTCCACAGGACACGCTTCACAGATGCTCCTTTGTGAACAGGTGACATGCGCTTGGGGGGCCTGCTCACACTCTCAAGGCCATGTCCTCTCTCTGTGCTCACCCCAGCACAACTCCTGTACACACCTCCACCCATCCCCACCTCCAGGAGAGCACAGCCATGCCACAAAGCCATGTCACTTTCCTCACAGCTTTACAGAGGTATAATTGACAAAATTATGTGTGTGCACATACACATTTGGGCTTCCCTGGTGGCTCAGATAGTCAAGAATCTGCCTGCGGTGTGGGAGACCTGGGTTAGATCCACAGGTTGGGAAGATCCTCAGGAGGAAGGCATGGCAATGGACTCCAGTATTCTTGCCTGGTGAGCCCCCATGGACAGAGGAGCCCGGTGGCTACAGTCTATGGCATCACAAAGGGCTGGACATGACCGAGTGACTAAGCACACAGCACAGGACTGCATATACACATTTAAGTTATAAAATACTGCCCACTTTTATTAAGGACATGTGTGTGTTTCATAACTTGGATTCTTTCTCAGGTGGAAAAAATAGTGTGAGAACTTCTTCATGAAGAATACATTCAAACTTCTAAAACTGGGCATGAGAGGCTATTCACACTCCAGAAGCCACCAGTTTCTCTGACACACAAACTATATTCTTGTGACAAGACCACTTGCACATATAATCTAGTTCACATATAACCTGACAGTTCTGGCTTTAGCTAGACATGTTTCTGCACTTGCATCTTTGATACAGCTCTTTAATTCCTATCTGTCCTTCAGGGATGGGTTCCCTTCCACTGCCCTATTCCATGTCAGAGCCTTCCTAATGATTCCACTCTGAGCAGGCTTCTTCCTCATCCCAAATTCCTGGTCTACATCAATCTCTTGACCACCATGTTCAGCCCTAGGTCATGTCTTTGACCACATGTGCTTTATCAACAAAGGAAGGAAAAGCATTGCAATTATTTGTAGAGACACACAGATACACCCTGTGCCTGCTGCTTCTTGGGGTTTCACAAATGTTTGTTGAATTTACATCTCAAAAACAAAACACATTCCTCTGATCACCTCTTGCTTAAATGCTGTTGTTGTGCTAAAATAAGTTGACATATACAGTACGAAGATAGGACTGAAGCATACTCTTTCTATTTCAAGACTAAGTAAGATCACAATAAAAAATTATAGCTTTGCAAGCTCTTTTAGGACTTGAGAGGAAAATCACATTCAGCTCTTTGCAAAGAAAATTATAGGGATTGAATCTTAACGTCAACTGGATTGATTGAATTAGTAAAATGAAAGAAAGTGATAAAGACGCTATATTGAAAAATTACAATAATTTTTCATGTCTAGGTACAGTATTATAGTACTCTCTAGTGGCCGGATTATAGAGCAAGATGCTTTCAGATTAAATTTAAAATGTTTTTAGAAAGAGTCATGTACATACTATTTAAGATATTGTTATTCAATGAACATTTTGTGAAAAAATGCTGTATGATTTAAAAATTCAAGAATGTCTCATGGAATTAGCTACTACTCCATGTGCTAATTGAAGGACTCTGAATGCATAAAGCTCCTTCAGGATTTTCAACCTAAGAGTCTGTCATCTGTAAAGGTGTCATGGGTTTGATGTGGAACAGGTCCCTGATTACACACCTAACTGGTGTCCATATTTTCAATTCCTATACAAACATTCCTAACTGAGTAGGAAACATCCTAAAATTACTCTTTCAACAGCAATGTAAAGTTGTAAGAATTGATATCTATGTTTTATGCTTGCTTTTATTTTTCTCTACCAATATATTTCACAGTCTTTGTCTTTTTATCAAAAGCCATTTTCAAGACATAAAGACAGAAGACAGAAATGATTTTTAACAGCCATAAAGATTTTGCGAAAAAAAAAAAAAGTGAATTTTTTAGTGTAACAGAGAACAGTAGAATTCACCTCAGAAACATGACCACAGGTTAACCACTGTGTCTGACATAATATTGGATATGATATTTGATGAAGAAAATAGAAAGATATACAAACTATATATATATATATATACACATATGTCCAAAGTAAGCTAAATAATTTTAGTAAATAAAAACAAGTTTCTTCTCACTGTCAGACAATGAAATTTAGCTACAATACCCACCCAGATACTTCTGTTGTGGTTTTAGGCATAAAAGATGTATTTACTTCAATTTAACTTAGCAAAAAACAATCACTGTGCTTAATAAATATTAACCACAGAAAGACTACAAGTATTTTTGAAGAAAAGTCCCTGTCAATTAAGTCAACCTACATAATGGACATGGATGGTCATGCTAATGAAACATAACACACTTGTCATATACCATATTCTCTTTATTCTTAAAAATATGTCTACCCTTTACCATGATGGTCTTCCTTGGTGGCTCAGATGGTTGAGTCTCCCTGCAGTGCAGGAGACCCGGGTTTGATACCTGGGTTGGAAAGATCCTCTGCAGAAGGAAATGGCCAACCCATTCCAGTATCCTTGCCTGGAAAATTCCATGGACAGAGGAGCCCAGCAGGCTACAGTCCATGGGGTCACAAAGAGTCAGACACGACTGAGCGACTTCACTTTATAATGACTTTCATGTACGAATGGGAAATGTGAGGATTTCAATGATTACATTTTTGTCCAGAATTATTCAGTGAGTCGATGTCCCCTGCAGACTCACACCTAGATCTTTGGCTTGGTTACCTATTGTCTTTCTTCTATACAAAGGCTTCTCAATGAAACGTGGGGAACTTCCTTGGGAATAACTGCTGATATAGTACAGAGATTTAGAAGAGAGTAAAGCACCTCTGTGAACATGAAGTGGTCAAATGATACCAATCAAGAGTGTTGGGCAGATTTCAGTGCTATCCATCTCAGATTTTGGCAGACTGTCCAATTGGGAAGGTAGAAAAAATAGAGTTGAATAGAGCAAAGGAATCAGTGAAATTACTCCAAACTATCAAACAATGAGGAAAACATTCTGTTAAAAGGGATCATGTTTGAATCAACCTGTCACTTTTGACAGAAGCTCCAATTAAAGATGAAATTGCTCAGATAAACTAGTCTGTGAATTCAATTCTTATAGTAGTTCTACAGCCAGGTCTAGAATTTTGTAACATTCCAAGGAAGTTGGTGTGTGACTGTAGTCACAAGAATATGAGATTTATTTTCAGTGAAGACAAGCCTTCTCTTGCTAAGGAATTTCAGGTCTGGAGTTCAAGAACATGAAAGTTTCATCAAACAGTAGGAAAATAGAGGGTTTTAGAAAATGTCTAATTAATTAACCAGCATAGACAGAGAAGGTATTGAATACATGAAATAAGAACAACCTGCTGAAATGAAGGGACAAGCTGGGAGATAAATGGATTTAGGGGGGCCAAAAACACAATTATTGAACTAAAAATTGTGAATAGAAGATAATACATCACATACAAGTGGGATAAAAGAAAGTTTAAAAATTTCACTGGCAAGAGTGAAAGTTGGAAAATTGATAGACGTAGGCATGAATATATAACCTAGTTTGGTCGTAAATCTCAGTAACTGAGAAATTAAAAAGCAAAAATTTAAAAAATATACAGGAAGGCTGTCTTTTCAGTTTGCTTATGTTTTCCTTTGTTGTGCAGAAGCTTTTAATTTTAATTAGATCCCATTTGTTTATTTTTGCTTTTATTTCCAGAATTCTGGGAGGTGGATCGTAGAGGATCCTGCTGTGGTTTATGTCAGAGAGTGTTTTGCCTATGTTCTCCTCTAACAGTTTTATAGTTTCTGGTCTTACATTTAGATCTTTAATCCATTTTGA